>NC_092087.1:78756225-79053394 GCF_045679555.1 Salvelinus alpinus
GAACCACCCTGGAAGTCCTGACTCCAGACGTAAACAGTGGTGGAGAGGGGCTGTTGTAGTACAGGAACCAACTAAGGGCCTTGGTTTGGCTTGATCAACATGTGTCTGCTGACTGCTGGCATGGTCTTTGGCTCACTCAGGTGTAAACAGCTTTCAGACCCTCCCCTCTTGGCTGAGACTGTGTGTGGGTGTGTGTGGGTGTGTGTGCATGGAGGCTGGCTGAGTGTTCCTGTGTTCTCTCATTCCTCCCCTAGGCTATGGGAGTGGTGCTGTGACGATGGATTATCATGTACCTGCAATTCGCGGTGCTGTAAATCTTAGGTGAGGGGGACAGGGGGAGTAAGAGGAGGGGGGAGGGGGGAGGAGGGGTGGTTTTCAGTGCACTTGTCATTGCAGGTTGTTGTAATGACCTAATGTCTAGAAATGGTTGTTTATTAGCGTCGTGACTCGTGCTCTCTCTCTCTCTCTCTCTCTCTCTCTCTCTCTCTCTCTCTCTCTCTCTCTCTCTCTCTCTCTCTCTCTCTCTCTCTCTCTCTCTCAATTCAATTCAAGGGGCTTTATTGGCATGGGAAACATATGTTAACATTGCCAAAGCAAGTGAAGTAGATAATATATAAAAGTGAAATAAACAATAAAAATGAACAGTAAACATTTACAACTCACTCACTCACTCACTCACTCACTCACTCACTCACTCACTCACTCACTCACTCACTCACTCACTCTCTCTCTTCTCAACCAACCAAAATAAATAATAAATAAATCCATTAATCATGGGTTAGCTTGTTTACGTCCTCCTATTGGTTATAGTTTGGGTGGAGCCGTTATGTTGGATAGGTTATTGACTACCAGGCCACAGTAGCCCTGCCTTGTTGTAACATCTTTCTTGACAAAATATATACTGGTCTAAAGCTGAACAGGAAAACAGTGGAGAAGTGCAATTTTATTTTGAAGAAGGAAACCCATCTGTTAAACAGTAAAGGAAGGCGAGAAAAGCAGAATTCATTGGAACACGGTTAAAATTAGTTGCCCTTTGCCCACTCCTATGTCCTAACACACCCACTCCTCCCAGACACACACACACACACACACACACACACACACACACACACACACACACACACACACACACACACACACACACACACACACACACACACACACACACACACACACACACACACACACACACACACACACACACACACACACACACGTACACCAAACACACCCACCACACAGGAACGGACACATAAGCAAGCACGTATACACATACACAAAGACACACACACACACACACACACACACACACACACACACACACACACACACACACACACACACACACACACACACACACACACACACACACACACACACACACACACACACACACACGTACGCCAAACACACCCACCACACAATGCACAGGAACGGACACATAAGCAAGCACGTATACACATACACAAAGACACAAAGACACAAAGACACACACACACACACACACACACACACACACACACACACACACACACACACACACACACACACACACACACACACACACACACACACACACACACACACACACACACACACACAAAACCCCCTCTCTCCCACACAAACAATACAACTGGTTACTTCATTCTGGAAATGCAAGGTTCAAGTGCAAGACACACAGCCACATAAACCAGACCAGACCAGACCAGACACCTGAGTGGTTACATTTTGATAACAACCAGTCTCAGCCAGACCAATCACTGTAGGTTGATTCACTCTCAAACAGACACAACTGAGATAATGTTCTTGTATAAACAGAGACTGTACAGTAGATAGGAGATAGACAGATAGGAAGATATGGTACGGCTCTCTTTCTTGGTCTCTGTCTTGGTCTATGTCTCTGTTTTAGTCTATGTCTTGGCCTCTGTCTTGGTCTCTGTCTTGGTCTCTGTCTTGGTCTCTGTCTTGGTCTCTGTCTTGGCCTCTGTCTTGGTCTCTGTCTTGGTCTCTGTCTTGGCCTCTGTCTTGGCCTCTGTCTTGGTCTCTGTCTTGGTCTTGGTCTCGGTCTCTGTCTTGGCCTCTGTCTTGGTCTCTGTCTTGGCCTCTGTCTTGGTCTCTGTCTTGATCTCTGTCTTGGTCTCTGTCTTGGTCTCTGTCTTGGCCTCTGTCTTGGTCTCTGTCTTGGTCTCTGTCTTGGTCTCTGTCTTGGTCTCTGTCTTGGCCTCTGTCTTGGTCTCTGTCTTGGTCTCTGTCTTGGCCTCTGTCTTGGCCTCTGTCTTGGTCTCTGTCTTGATCTCTGTCTTGGTCTCTGTCTTGGTCTCTGTCTTGGCCTCTGTCTTGGTCTCTGTCTTGGTCTCTGTCTTGGCCTCTGTCTTGGCCTCTGTCTTGGTCTCTGTCTCGGTCTCGGTCTCTGTCTCTGTCTCGGTCTCGGTCTCGGTCTCGGTCTCGGTCTCGGTCTCTGTCTCGGTCTCTGTCTTGGTCTCTGTCTTGATCTCTGTCTTGGTCTCTGTCTTGGTCTCGCTCTCGGTCTCTGTCTCTGTCTCTGTCTCGGTCTCTGTCTCGGTCTCGGTCTCTGTCTCGGTCTCTGTCTCTGTCTTGGTCTCTGTCTTGGTCTCTGTCTTGATCTCTGTCTTGGTCTCTGTCTTGGTCTCTGTCTTGGTCTCTGTCTTGGCCTCTGTCTTGGTCTCTGTCTTGGTCTCTGTCTTGGTCTCGGTCTCTGTCTCTGTCTCTGTCTCTGTCTCGGTCTCGGTCTCTGTCTCGGTCTCGGTCTTGGTCTCTGTCTTGATCTCTGTCTTGATCTCTGTCTTGGTCTCTGTCTTGATCTCTGTCTTGGTCTCTGTCTTGGTCTCGGTCTTGGTCTCTGTCTTGGTCTCTGTCTTGGTCTCTGTCTTGGTCTCGGTCTTGGTCTCTGTCTTGGTCTCGGTTTCTGTCTTGGTCTCAGTCACGATCTCTCCCCATCCGTCTATCTACTGTAAATACAGTATGTCTCTGTGAGTAGACCACTGACTGACTTTGTTTGTCCACATAACCAGACAGACAGGTCCTGCAGTCCTGTACTGGCTGTTCCTGGAGAAGGCTGGGTAGGGTGTGTGAGACAGGAAGTGGGGTGAGTGTGAGGTAGGGAGTGCCCAGATGGCAGAACATACACGCCCACACACACACACATCTACGTGCACACACACACACACACACAGGTGTGCCTACTGGAGCAGTGACAGACATGGGCTGGCAGAGTGGTACAGCAAACATAGGACTGGCATGGAGACTGGCATGGAGTCAAGGGAGTATTTGCTCACTCTCCAGAGGGAGCTGAAGTGTATTTATGTGGGGACAGAGTTAGTCTACGTCCCAAATGGCACCCTATTCCCTATTGGGGCGGGTCAAAGGTAGTGCACTCTATAGGGAACAGGGTGCTATTTGGGGCACGACCTTGGTGTGTACGTGTGTTCTGCACGTTCTGAGCTAGCTAGGTAAACAGCTCGGTTGTTGTGTGTAAATCTGTTTCTATAGTAAACAACAACTCAGATGGATTAGATTGTAAGTCTATACAATCTATTATGCTCTTTTACATTTAGCTGTCTCAGACACAAGTGGAACACTAGTGGAGTAAGCTGGCGTTGCTCAAAATGGTGGATCATATTTTGCCACTGTTTGTACAGTAGTATGAGTGTTTGAGGATAGTTTCAGTCTTGACTGGAGCACAGTATCGCTCACTGTACCTGTTATTGAAGTACGGTATCCTAGTTAAAGTTAGTATTATTTGTATGCTATTAATGAGAAATCTTTTGATTAGCTATCTATGACTTTAATTAGCTATCTTTTAAATGTTACTTCCTCCTGCCTTTGTTTCTTTGTTAGCACTTTTATTCGATTATTTTATGATATGAAGCACTTTGTTACTTGAATTGAAAAGCACTATAAAAAAAAATATTATTATAATTAGTTCAACTTTGCCCTCTAGTGTCAGCTCACGGCACTGCTCATTTTACCGTAAGCCAGAACAGCAATACCAAAAACAACTGACGAAGGGATACCTGATAAAACTGTAGTGTAAGATAACGCAATGTTCAGTTTGTTCTAATGCTGAGAGTAGCAGAGAAAACATTTGAAACAGATAGATTAGCCTCGTTGGACCATCCTGATCTTGCCAGCTTGATGCTGAATCAGGCTACAGATTGGAAGTAGACAAAAAGTGGGGTAAACTAACACAATATTTAATATCAAAATTTGCTGATGCTAGCGTTAATAATAATTTGAATAATAGCAGCAGAGAAAGTGATGTTTGTTGTTTTGTTATTCAGCGTATGACTGTCACTGTCCACAATGTCTCTCCTATCTTCTATCAAGGCTAAAGGCAATAGCTCTTTCTGTGGGAGGAAGGTTTCGCAACAGATGTTTACTCCTCATCTAAGCTGACAGGAATTGACGGTGTGCGTTTTTTGGAGTGTTTTCACAAACACACACACACACACACACACACACACACACACACACACACACACACACACACACACACACACACACACACACACACACACACACACACACACACACACACACACACACACACACACACACACACACACACTCTTGTGTTTCTCTCTCCTAAGAGAATAAACATATTCAGATGAGATCATGGAGTTCCAAGAAACTCTCTCTCTCTCTCTCTCTCTCTCTCTCTCTCTCTCTCTCTCTCTCTCTCTCTCTCTCTCTCTCTCTCTCTCTCTCTCTCTCTCTCTCTCTCTCTCTCTCTCTCTCTCTCTCTCTCTCTCTCTCTCTCTGTCTCTGTCTGTCTGTCTGTCTGTCTGTCTGTCTCTGTCTCTCTCTCTCTGTCTCTCTCTCTCTCTCTCTCAGTTTTCCCACACACAAGGTAAATGTACATACTCACACAGTCACACACAAAGTTGTGGGGAGTCACTTCATAACCACACCACTAGACCAGAGACATTCAAACATGAACTTCAAAGGTATGTAAAGGGTGTGAGAGTTGTACGTTTGTCAGTAAACACGCCTCATGTTGACCTCAACGCCAGTCCTATTCCAGAGAAAGTCTATTCTATCATTTTTTGACTCAACCACAGAATTCTCTGAAAGTTCTGTGTGGTTATCGCCTAATGACGGAAACTCAACCATAACCACACCCCTCACACACACGCACATTGAAAAGAGCTTGAACTTGATTGAACCGCCTCTGTGAAGGAAAGGTCATGGGACGTACTAAACGGTCCCAGGTGGTCCGGGAGAATGCATTGGAAATCCCCTATAGTGCTGAAGCCAGAGTTTGCAGTAAGAAGATGTGCATGTACCTAAACAAAATAAGTGTTGACCTTTTGGGGCCAGTCAGTGGTTCCATTGAACTTACAGGGGCTCGCGGAAAGGATAATACGGTCACAGCTTGCCAGGGAGAAATCATTGGAAATCACCTATAGTGGGAGATAGAGTTGGCGGAGGATGGGGCATTTTTACATGTACGTCAACAATTAACCTAATGACATTGAATTCTGACGGGGGAAGCTGATGTATGGATGTAAACCACTGCTCTTTAGGTCATGTTTGGGACTTTGCATCAACGATTCAAACAGAGGGGGCCCTTTTTCTCGCCAAGGATATGACTGATCTGCATACCCTGTCATGGGCACAGGGTAATCTAGGTTAACCTAGAACTAAAATATTGAGTAATTTGATCGCATCCTCAATAATGTTATGTAGTCTGTCCACGAGAGATTAGGGACAGGGTAGCCAGCCTACAGACTTCTTACCATCAACAAATCCTTGGCTTTGTGTGCCATCACTACTGAGAGATTTCCCTGTACATTTCTGGTGTTTTTTTGATATGGCCATATTTCATTCATGTACCCGTATAGTAAATAGTACAATAATACAATAATCATTACCTGTTACTTGATTGTAGATTTTACCCAGCATGCTTTCTGGTAAGTAAGTCTTGGACAAGTAAGGCTTGTTCCTGTGTCAGAACAGCCCATATAGCAGGAGCCTACCGCCTGTTTCTGTAGCATGAGACAGCTTGATGTACAAGTACACCATCTAAACAGGATGCTTGCTTTCTGGTGCTGACCTACAAATCCCCCCTGTGACCATCTGAATGTGGACGTACAACATTGAATGTGCCCAGATCAGCAGTAAAGCATATGTGGCCACAGGGAAGAGCCAGACTACTAAAGCCTACCTCCCCATTGTCTCTCACCCTGAACAAAACCAGCCAGGGCCTCTCCCCCCATGTGGATGAGACCAGGCTGGGCTGAAGAGAGAGCAGAGAGGGGCAGCGCCTGGCTGGATGTAAGGTTGGTGTGTTTATTAGTGTTTGGCGTTGTGGTTATATTTTGGCTAGAAAGTAGTTTGGTTGAAGAGAGGGGCTGGGCAGTGGCTTGCAAGCTGTTAGGTCGGTGTGTTGATCAGTGTTTAGATTCGCAACTAATTATTTTGGTTAGAAGGTGGTTTGATTAGAAGGGTTGCTGATTGTTGGACTGTTGGAGCTAGGAACACAAGCATTTTGCTACACCTGCAATAACATTTTTTATTCTTTTATTTCACCTTTATTTAACCAGGTAGGCCAGTTGAGAACAAGTTCTCATTTACAACTGCGACCTGGCCAAGATGAAGTAAAGCAGTGCGACACAAAAAACAACACAGAGTTTCACATGGAATAAACAAGCGTACAGTCAATAACACAATAGAAAAAAAAGAACGTTTATATATAGTGTGGGCAAATGGCGTGAGGAGGTAAGGCAATAAATAGGCCATAGTAGCGAAATAATTACAGTTTAGCAAATTAACACTGGAGTGATAGATGAGCAGATGATGATGTGCAAGTAGTGATACTGGTGTGCAAAAGAGCAGAAAAGTAAATAAAAACAATATGGGGATGAGGTAGGTAGATTGGGTGGGCTATTTACAGATAGACTATGTACAGCTGCAGCGATCGGTTAGCTGCTCAGATAGCAGATGTTTAAAGTTAGTGAGGGAAATATAAGTCTCCAGCTTCAGCAAATTTTGCAATTCGTTCCAGTCATTGGCAGCAGAGAACTGGAAGGAAAGGCGGCCAAAGTAGGTGTTGGCTTTGGGGACGACCAGTGAGATATACCTGCTGGAGCGTGTGCTACGGGTGGTGTTGTTATCGTGACCAGTGAGCTGAGATAAGGCGGAGCTTTACCTAGCTGGCCCTCGCTATGAATATGTAGCGAGGGTCAGCCACAGTAGTGGGTGGTATAAGGGGCTTTGGTGACAAAACGGATGGCACTGTGATAGACTGCATCCAGTTTGCTGAGTAGAGTATTGGAAGCTATTTTGTAAATGACATCGCCGAAGTTGAGGATCGGTCGGATAGTCAGTTTTACGAGGGTATGTGACCAATACAATTTGATTTGATTTGACTGTTAATGTGATACAATTTCTCTGGCTAGATGTTGCTGTTTGGCTAGTGGTCAGTCAGTGGCCCTATTTTGGTGGTTTGGTTGGAGTGCTGATGTCTTATGGGCATCGTTGTGATACAGTTAGACGATGATGACTGAAGAGGAGACTACTTCCTGTGACGTCATCATGACAGCTGTCAAAGAAGTGAGTGTTTGGCCTGATTTCAGAACTATGTTTGTCATACGCCATCGTCTGTGGCAAATCCTTAATGCACCACCCAATGCTCTTAATTATATAGCCTCTAAAAAATATATTGATGTTACTCTATCTGTTGATGTTACAGGACTCACATGAGAGGATCATGTCCAGACAAGACCAAGAGGAAAAGCTCACTATTAGAGACTGGTACAGTATGGTGGGTGTGTGAGAATGTTTACTGTTGTTTATGTCCTAAATAGTAACCTATTCCCTATATAGTGCATTACCCCAAAACTAGTCCACTATATAGGGTATAGGGTCTCATTTCAAATGCAAAAAGTTGGAAAAGTGAGCCGACTCTACTGTTTGAATGAGAAATTAGTTTTTATGCATCCCCTCCAGTGTGTGACTCTCCAGCAGCAGGAGCTGAGGCTGTCTGAGGGCTCTTACAGACCTCCAGGCCAAGCCCAGTCCTTCCTGGCCCAGCAGAGGCAGTCCACCCAGGCCAGGAGCAGGAGAGGCATGGGGCTCTCTCCCAAGCTACAGCCCAGATAGGAGGGAGAGATGGAGGGAGAGGTCCCTCTGTTGAGGATGGTGGGATTGACACTGGATGGACAAGGAACGTTGGAAGAGGATGTTGATGGGATTTTTGTGGCTGTTTAAAAAAATCTTGGATGTTAAAAAAACTATTTTGTGTAACATTGGCGCCACCTGCTGGTCAAATGGTATTTGGTGTTCGTTTTTTGTCCATCTCAGTTTGAATCTAAAAGTAAAAGGAATAGATAGGACAGTAAAGGACTATCACTATTACAATGTGTTGCCAATGGATTTTTGCGCTTCGAATAAAATATCAACATGACTTACAGTATAGCGCTCATTTTCTCCAGATTTAATTTGACTGTATTGTCTCACATATCTGCTGTCATCCCAAGCTATTGTGTCTCATAGCAACAGAAATGGAACTATGGCAAGAAAGATTTGTCTTTTCTTTTTATTTACCTCAGTATAATTCATAACAACGTAACAAGGTGAAAAATCATTCATCTAAAGTAAATGTACAGTGTAAGATTGGTGAACACAGTGAAAGCAGTAGCCCAACCTTGCAGCATCTGGGTGGATTGTTCAGTAGGATGAACTTCATGCAGATGATCTATAGACCAGGGATTTTTCATGAACATACTACAGTGACATATGACCTAGCTTTTCAGTGTGGTGTGTTGGTCCCAGTTGGACAGAAGTGTGCATGTTCTCCCTTACTCATAGTCCGATTCTGAAATGGCATCCTATTCCCTAAGTAGTGCACTAATTTTGGTTAAAACAGGGTGCAGTTTGTAGTTTCGGAGCCAATGGGGACTCTGACCCCATGCTGACGCTCCTATGACGCTGTGGGGCTCTGTAGGACGGCACGGTGAGGAAAGACATCTTGGCTCCACCAATGGGCGGCTTGGGAATGGCGGGGATCACTGTGCTCTGCTCTGTGATTGGTTCAGAGATGAAAAGGTCTCGGGTGGAGCAGGCTGTGGAACGGGGGTGGATGATGCTGGGGGCTAGGGGGCTGGAGGGGGTTGTCGAGGCTGGTCTGGGTGTCTTATCCTGGGGTTGTCTGATGGATGTTTGGCCTCGGTCTCTGGAAGGCTGGAGGGGTGATGGGAGCAGTAGCATGCGGCTTTGAATATCTCCTGTCACCTCAGTGTTCCCTTCCTCCATCTTCTCTTTCTCTGCCCCCTTCTGGGTGTTCCCCTCATCCTCTTCTTCTTCCTCATCTTCTTCCATAATCTCTTCCTGGCTTTGAAGGGCGTCCCCACATCTCTCCACCCCAACCCCAAACTGTACCTCCATGAGGGGGGTCCTAGCATTAAACACCCCTCCACAACTACATATGGTACTCTGAGTATCGTGACCCAAAACAGACGGCAGCGACCCCCCAGACGGCCCCAAAGTCTTCCCACCTTCATCATCCTCGTCCTCACCCTCTTCGTCACTGAACGAGGGCGGGTACATCCCGGAGGGACGGCGGAACCTTTGGAGCTGGGCGGAGGTGCGACGCAGCGCCCCTCCAATGAGTCCCGTGGGGGACGGGGCGGTGAAGAGGAGCCGGTTGAACAGGGCCATGTTGGGGTGGTGACCCCCACCCTCAGACGCCACGTTCTCAGTGATATCCGCCAGGGGCGCGAAGTGCATCTCCTCTTTGGGAATCCTGGAGGGGACAGACTCAATTCAAATCACTACAACTACTTGAATAATGCCCTTAGGGCCATACAGAAGTGTTAGCAAGGTTAGAAACATACAACTAATCATCTTTGGACTTGTAAGACACACATACAGAATATCCTTGCTTGCAACAAGGTGAACACATATTTGAGGTGTATTGTAGAAATGTATTGCACTTGCCTCATAAAATAGAATAGAATAGAATAGAATAGAGACTCACGCCATGTCGAAGGTGGAGCCCTGGAAGGAGGGTTTGCGCAGCCTGAATAGAGTTGCTGCAGTGTAGGGAGGACGGGGGTTAGAGTCGTTCCAATATCGGTCTCTTTCCATGATGGGAAGATCCCCGTACATCTCATCAACTGCCATCATGGAGACCTGAGGAAACACAAACACTACCTCTTCAGTTTCAGATGAGGGAAGTTCCAAGAAACTCTTCTGTTGAAGTTTCCTTTCACCCCACCATTTTTTCTCTCACTTTGAATGTTTCAAAAGTACTTATCCCACTCATGTACACGTGTAAGCTCGGCCCTAATTTATTGGCTCTCTGTCACCTGGAGCTGCATAGCAAATGGCCAGTAACACAAGGAAAGCCTAAAGGACAATGCTCAAGGACTAGCCAGCCCTTCCCCTCTGAGGGGCCAAAATGTATCTCTGTTACGGTATCCAGAGGACTGACTATTGAATGAGTGATAAAATAAAGCTATAGTATCCATGTCTGGTATCTGTCTGAAACTTGTACCCTAAAGAGGACTCTGAAGCTATCTATATGTATGTATATTGAGCAAAAATATAAACGCAACATATAAAGTGTTGGTCCCATGTTTAATGAGCTGAAATAAAAGATCCCCCAAATTTTCCATATGCACAGAAAGCTTACTTCTCTCAAATTTTGTGCACAAATTTGTTGACAACCCTATTAGTGAGCATTTAACCTTTTCCAAGATAATCCATCCACCTGACAGGTGTGGCATATCAAGAAGCTGATTAAACAGCAGGATCATTACACAGGTGCACCTTGTGCTGACCACTCTAAAATGTGCAGTTTTGTCACACAACACAATGCCAGAGATGTCTCAAGTTTTGAGGGAGATGCAATTGGCATGCTGACTGCAGGAATGTCCACCAGAGCTGTTGCCAAATAATTTCATGTTCATTTCGCTACCATAAGTCGACTCCAAAGTTGTTTAAGATAATTTTGCAGTACGTCCAACCGGCCTCAGAACCGCAGATCACGTGTAACCACGCCAGCCCAGGACCTCCACATCCGGCTTTTTCACCTGAGGGATCGTCTGAGACCAGCCACCCGGATAATTGATGAAACTGTGGGTTTGCACCACAAGAGGTTGGTGGCACCTTAATTGGGGAGGACGGGCTCATGGTAGTGGCTGGAGTGGAATAGGTGGAATGGTACCAAATACATCAAACATGGTTTCCATGTGTTTGATGCCATTCCATTCGCTCCGTTCCAGCCATTATTATGAGCCATCCGCCCCTCAGGAGCCTCCAATGGTTTGCACAACCAAAATCATTTCTGCACAAACTGTCAGAAACCATTTCAGGGGAGCTCATCTGCGCGCTCGTCGACCTCGCCAGGGTCTTGACCTGACTGCAGTTCGGCGTCGTAACCGACTTCAGTGGGCAAATGCTCACCTTCGATGACCACTGGCATGCTGGAGAAGTGTGCTCTTCACGGATGAATCCCGGTTTCAACTGTACCTGGCAGCGTTGTGTGGGCGAACGGTTTGCTGATGTCAACGTTGTGAACAGAGTGCCCAATGGTTGCGGTGGGGTTATGGTATGGGCAGGCATAAGCTACGGACAATGAATACAATTGCATTTTATCGATGGCAATTTGAATGCACAGAGATACCGTGAGATACCCATGGTCGTGCCCTTCATCCGCCGCCATCACCTCATGTTTCAGCATAATAACGCAGGGCCCCATTTCGCAAGGATCTGTACACAATACCTGGAAGCTGAAAATTTCCCACGGCCTGCATAGTCACCAGACGTGTCACTTATTGAGCATGTTTGGGATGCTCTGGGTCGACGTGTACGACAGGACATTCCAGTTCCCGTTAATATCCAGGAACTTCGCACAGCCATTGAAGAGGAGTGGGACAACATTCCACAGGCCACAATCAACAGCCTGATCAACTCTATGAGAAGGAGATGTGTCGTGCTGCATGAGGCAAATGGTGGTCACACCAGATACTGACTGGCTTTCTGATCCACATCCCTACCTTTTTTTAAAGGTATCTGTATTCTCAGTCATGTGAAATCCATAGATTTAGGGCCTAATGAATTTATTTCAATTGACAGATTTCCTTTTATGAAATGTAACTCAGTAAAATCTTAAAAATTGTTGCATGTTGCATTGATATTTTTGTTCAGTGGATGATCTCTGTGGTAACTTGTATCTGTACAGGGTGAACTCTAACTTACTCTGTGCAAAGGGGTTTTATGGTCCTCTCAAGAATACTTTAAAGTACTACTTAAGTCGTTTTGTGGGTATCTGTACATTCTTTACTATTTATATTTTTGACAAATTTTACTTCACTACATTCCTAAAGAAAATAATTACTTTTTACTCCATACATTTTCCCTGACTCCCAAAAGTAGTGAATGCTCCTTAGCAGGACAGGAAAATGGTTAAATTCACACACTTATCAAGAGAACATCCCTGGTCATCTCTACTGCCATCTGGTGGACTTACTAAACACCCACGCTTAGATTGTAAATTATGTCTGAGCGTTGGAGTGTGCCCCTGGCTATCCATAAATTAAAAAACAAACAAGAAAA
The DNA here is from genome assembly GCF_045679555.1 of Salvelinus alpinus. NCBI lineage: Eukaryota > Metazoa > Chordata > Actinopteri > Salmoniformes > Salmonidae > Salvelinus > Salvelinus alpinus. Next base: position 78,768,808 of record NC_092087.1, read on the forward strand.
TGGTGCTGTCTGGTTTGCTTAATATAAGGATTTCTAAAATGATTTATACTTTTAGACTTTTACTCAAGTAGTATTTTACTGGGTGACTTTCACTTTTACTTGAGTCATTCTCTATGAGGGTATCTTTACTTTTACTCAAGTATGACAATTGGGTACTTTGTCCACCACTGGATCTATATGCCTAGACTAATGCTTTGTTAATGTCAGTATTGCCTTGTAGCTTAAGCTTTATGCGTTGTATGTGAATCCATTCATTTTACAAAGTTATTAAATAATACTTGCTTTGATATTTGCTTATATGACCATTCCTTGATCTTAGTCATCTAAATGCATAATACTTGATAGCACATGGTTTAACCATGGTCTTGCATATTGCTATCTATATTATGGAGTCATTTAATTCATTTAATGGGCTAATTGCTTAGTCTTATTATGGGTTGCATGTGATGTATTTATAATATCATATATATGAAGAATTACCCCACTACATATACATGCATATATTACATCTAAGATAACAATGGGGGGTTGTGAGAAGGGCAGCAATACATGTGATTCAATATAAACCTGGAAGTTCCTGTCTATCAGCCAGTTGGTCTCAAAGTCATCATCGTCCTCTCCAAATGGGTTTATCAACTGCTCTGCTACCTGAAAAACATAAAAAAAAAATGGTCATGTTCGTTGGGGCATGCAAAGGAAATGTTTTAAAACATTTTGCAACGGAAATAAATAAAAATATGTTTGTTTTTGCTAGCCTCTCCCTGTTTCAGTCTGGTTTTCTTCCATTTGCTACCTAGAGAACACAATAATGAATTTCCACTGACCTTGAGCCAGCCAGCGTAGAAGAAGAACTGTAGCATAGTGAAGATGGGGACGTACAGGTCCAGGTCATGACCCAGGTAACCCTGTGTGGGGTCCAGGAACTGACGTCCTATCAGACACACGAAGAAAAAACTGTACACGGCCAGAGTCACCACCTATAGGGATGGTGGAGACGAGAACATAGGACACCAAATGAGTGATGCCGACTGAGAAAATTCTACAATGATTGCACATACAATCACCTGCATGCACATATACACACACACACACACACACACAAACCTGAGTGTAGACCAGGGGAACACTGATCATGTCGTAATGGAAAAGCATACTGCAGTTCCCTCTGAAATGATTGAGCTCCTGCAGACATAAACAGACAAGCATACAAATGTAAGTTATTGTTTTTGTTGAATATATTGTTTTTGTGTAAGGTTCAGTCAGTATGTAAGTCGGGTACAGCTGATTCATGTCATATAACTATTGACATTATGTGGTTTATCACTATGTCGCTTTATGTGTGTTGTATTGTAGACTACCTCCAGCACTAGTTTGAGGGTGCTGTCGTCCTTAATCCTGCCCTCACAGCGGGCCAGGGCGGCCAGGTTAGTGAACCACACACAGGGCATCCAGTACTTGTTATAGGGGGACTTGAGGCTCTCAAACTTCTTCCGCTCCTCCCTGGTCATGAACCCTGAGGAGAGGGGAGTGTATCTGTCACAGGTGGGGTCTGAACCCCCATGTCCTGCTTTGAAACCCAATGTCTTAATTAGGCCAAGAGGAAATTGGACCGAGGGTAACACTGATTAAAGTTGCAGGCAGGGCTACCTCATCACCAGAGCGTGAGTCCGACTCCACCAGAGCGTGAGTCCGACTCACCTCCGCTAGACCGCTACATTAACTATAGGTATGTGTTTGGAAGACACAGGATGTCGGACAAAACTGCAAGGGGTATGGTGTATCCAGATGTACACTGTACTTTCTTGTGTTTGAATTCTGAAAATCTGCAAAGCGCAATTTTTCCTCAAATGCAATATCTTAGCTGCATCTGAATGACACATTTACCTGCTTCCACGACGTGGTCCATGGTCGGGAAGCGTTTGAACACTGCAGTGCTGACCGAGCGCAAAATCAGTAACGCGGACAAACTTGCATATCGCATCATGGTGCGTCGCAGCAGCCGCCCGTGCTCGTCCACGCCCTGCAGGCCGCCCGAGAGCACGCACATCAGGCGGTCAGGTAATGGAATGCAGGTGTACTGATTCCACCAGCGGTTCACCACCAGTGTCACGTAAAAACCTGGAAAACAGCAGCAAATGGTTCTGTAATGAATAGTGGTATTTTCTTATATAATAGAAGAATATTAGAATATAAGAATATTCGAATAGAATCTGTGTTATTGATTTAGTAATATTGCCCACCTAGCACAAAAGACATGGGGATGAGACTGGCATAGTGGTTGCAGTAAATTGCCAGTTTTTCAAAATACCTCTTCTGGTCATCAAAGAGGAAGAATCTGAAGAGGTAAAAGTTACATAATAATGTGGACCAATTAAAACAAATTGAAATCTTCAAATAGTAATGGAAAGTTAAAATAATTATATAAACTTGGTAGCCAAAGGCTCTCATACCTGTAAGTGACACTGATGCCAGTGTACATGGCGAAGAAAGCAAGGAACTCCTTCCATAAGACCTTGTAGATGCTTCCCCTCCAGGCTAGGAGCAGTTTGGAGAACCCGCAGAAGCGCGCATTGGCAACTTGCGCGGTGTAGGTGACCGTCATGATGTCATCTATCAGTTATTCTATCATATTAAAAAAAATACTATATCTCGGAAAACATATATTGTGTTAGTTTTCTTTCTATTTATCAAGGGAAATGGAAAGAAAACCCATGTCTAACCCTCCACAAATACTACCTATACAGTTTTGTTTATGTAACAGGTGTAAAATATACTTTATGTATTTCAACGAAAATCCCATATATTTATTTTTCATGTATTATTTTATGGTTATTTTCAGATGTATTACACTGCTTTCAAGAGTGAACTATATCATTGTATTTATTTTCTAAATTGTGTTGATGTTGTGATGTCATCTACGAAAACCATGCGTTTACGCCTCAGTTTGGTCAAAGCGTGATGAGGAGAGGTATGTGTTTATGTTTATTTTGAATGCACATGTTAGCAAGAGTTCACAAATGTACACAACAAAAAAAATATATATCATCATTGATTTAGTGTTGTTCCACTACTGTTAGTAGGAATATATATTAGCGTGAATGGGGATACTTTTCGAGAGCAACTTTGATTGCAAATTTGCAAGGTTAGCCCAGCTACCGTTGGCTTTGGGTGCGGGAGAGGGTCTCTTTCAGGTACAGACAGCGTGAGTTTTCTGACGATTTTCTCCCGGGAATTCTGCACTGTCTTTTGTCAGGCAAATATACTTATGTATGACAGTCCAGGCGGCAGCATGAACGTTTGCCTTGCATTTGTATCCATTCCATGCAGGTATGTTGTGAAATGTGACGTTTTTGTATTTCATTTAGCTATCGTTCATTTTGTTACCTGTCCAGTCACGTCAGGAATGGCGATGTTGCCTCATTTGTATGCCTCGGGTATAGTAGTGCAATAGTACACTCAAATACATATTTAGAACTTATAAGAACATTATTAGTGTATTGGTGTACAATGTTTATTAAATGAAATTTTAGTATTTTGAAAATATTAACATGTACAATTTGTACAATGCATTGTTTTTGCGAGTTTGCTCAAAGCATGACGAGGAGAGGCAAATATACTTATGTATGAGTCCAGACGACAGCATTAAGCAGACAACTGCAGAATTGTGTCCAGAGCTTTCCCTTCCCATCCACCCACACCTCACCAGAACACAACACATTTAGACTTTGCGTAAAAGTCCATGAAAACATCTAGTTCGACGGACAAATTTAGGACAGTATGAAACAAATGGTATTACCTCTAGTCTACTGTTGTGCAGTGAGTGGATCTTTGGGATGTTTGCAGGTTCAGGTTAATCAACAATCTCCGCGCTTAGCATTATTGCTGCGCACGATCAAAGCCCTTACATATTCCATAGCCTAATACATCTGTACAACTTTAATATTCTCTACTAACCATTCTACGTCCATCGTTGGTAACCCATTCAGCCGATACATCATACAGTAAAAAAAGGCAGCAGTAGAGGGTAATCCTTGGATGCTGGAGCCTCAGCAGTGCGCTCAGTGGTTAGAGCGCCCCGGGGCAAATCCCAAACATTGGAGGGAGACGGAGCTCGTTAGTACATGCCCCCTACTGGGAGAGCGAGCTTCTGCACAGTGCATTTTAAATCGGTGATGGACCACAAGCGACAGCCTGCCGAGAGCTACACAATGTCAAAAACGCAAGTGCGTAAAAACTAGAAGGGAAAAAAAGTATTAGAAAACAGGAAATAGTCATAGACTGCCACTGATATAAAAATGACTAAACCATGTAACAGTACGGTAATATTTATTAAATTGTGCATATATTAGAAATAGTTTATGGTGCATTATATTAGTTTTTTTGATCGAGGCAAGCGTTTTTTCCCAGTCCATTGACACATTTGAATGAATTCTACAAAACACTGTGTCAGCTCAACAGGAGGCTTGTTGTTTGCAGGTTCTGAGCGTAGAAGTCACCCACAAAGTCAGGACCTGTCAAGACGAATCTGTTGTTCAACAAGGCATGTTGTACCGCAGACCATCCATGCGTGTCCCGGCTGCGTCTTGGGGTCGCCTGCGTCCAAGAGTCTAGTTAGGGGCTACTTGGAACCCAATCACAGTGTCTGTATTGTAGTTCGTAACATTATTTGGTTATGAAAGCTGTGTTAATAAAAACACGTAACCAAAAAATATCCCTGCGAATTAGGCATGTTTGTGTTTTATTTTGTAAGTTTAACATAATTGCCTAGGGGGGGAAAAATATGCATAACTTGAAGCATTAATAACATTGCACGGACAAAATCAAATCAAAAGGACCCTTCCAAGACTTGTGTTGCTGATGCAGAGATTATGGGGCTATAGTTGGTAGTATAATGACCACTTTTGGTGAGTGAATATCTTGATGGCAAGTCAAATTGACAGCTATTGGGACATTTTGCCTGTGGATGAGAAAGAAAGAAGCTGTGCACTAATGCAGGCAACACAAATCCCACACTGAATGACATCCAAATAGGAGCTAAATAATGAACCAACCTTTCCTTCAACAGGGGACCAATCAACATTCAGTAATCAATTGTATATTATAATGCACTAATAAGGCATTCATTAAGCCAAGTAGCCAACTAGCATCACGCTGTGTACCCGAATAGAGCCCTCTACACAACAGACAGGGTGTGTCTGAAATGGCACCCCATTCCCTATATAATGCACTACTTTTGACCAGGGCTGCCATTTCCTACACAGCCAGGGAGAAAGAGATTGGTTAAACCAGGCTATGTCCTCCCCCCCAGACTGAACACTGCACTCAATGGTAGTCGATGGTGAGTGCAGCATTCAGTCTGGTTCAACCAGGCTAGAGGGAAAAGTAGCACTTTAAAAGCTTTATACAAAGACTGCTTCAGTGGCCTCCTATTATAATCAGAGTAGGAAAAACATTGAAATTGGCATAAAATAATTACAAGTAGCCATCTGACACTGTAGATTATAGATGAATGACACTGCTCAGTGATCAATAAATATAATTTCTTCATCCAAGAACTGAACTAAATGTAAGTGGGGACATGCTATTTACACCATAAACATGTGGTGCGTGAGAACAACATTTTGGTCAAATAATGTAGTTAAGTATGTCCATGCTATTATTACTCAAGTATTCAAATGCCCTTCTAAGGCTGGTCAGTGGACTGATGGGATTGGTGGGACAAAAATATAACATGATATTAAATCCATTACCCTTCCCTCTAGGCCTATATCCCTCTTCATAGTGACTATTCACCCTGGGGTAGTAAGTCCTCACCCTGCATCACACACCCACCTTCATCCAAAACAGACAAAACTTTCCCACCACTCATATTATTCTCCATTCCCACAATGGAGGGCATTAAGAAGTCAGAATGTGCATCCAAAATGGCACCCTATTCCCTATATATAGTGCACTACTTTTGACCAGGGCCCTGGTCAAAATGTGTGGCAATAATGCACTATACAGGGAATAGGGTGCGATTTCAGACGCAAACCAAACAGATACAGTCTAATTAAATCACATGGTAAAAACCAAAGATGCAGTCGATCGTCTCAAAGCTGTTTTATACTGAAAAACACAGCAGCGGCACCAGACACCAAACTTAGCCATTAAGGATAGTTTCACTTGAACATTACTGAGGCTGGAATATGGAAGGAAAAAGAGGAGGGAGGAGGAGAGGAGAAAGGGGGTGGCCTTGAGTGTTCCTCTGGGAAAAGTTAAATTCTTTAGGAATAGTTCATCCTTTCCCTGGTGAGATATCATGGAGAGAATGGTATAGATAGAATGATAGAGAAAAGTGAGAGGAGATAAATCACATGTGGATCCTCCTTTCTCTTTTAGACTGTAGGCCTACAACAGGAACAGGTGGTTGTGTGTCCTTGTGTTCTGTGTTGTCCTCCCCCTGTTGTGTGTGTGTGTGTGAGTGTGTCGTTCTTGCTGTAGTGGTTTAGGTTCCTGAAGATGAAGAGGATGGGGATGTTCTTGCTGGGTTGCTGTAATGCAGGAGTGAGGCTGGGGTCAAGGGGGACGGAGATGGTGAGTTCAGACTGCGACTGGGAGTCAGAGGTCAATCACTTGGTAGGGGGGATGTAGGGCTCCAGGAGTTGCATTGAGAAGGTGTTGACTTTTTCGGCCCCCCGTACCTCGTGGGGCAGTAGCGGTAACTTGATTATGTGGAAATCTTCATATAGATCCTCCATCTGGGACAGAGAATAAAGGTGAGGACATAATTTTAGGGATTAGGACACCATTGTAGGGGCATGGCACGTGGTGACAGACAACTGACATTGACAACATGAAGACTACTTATGCCGTGCTTTACCTGGTCCAGGTACTTGGACTGGATCTTGTGGCGGGCCTCGCACATCTTGCATGGCCGGTCTGAGTCGGGGAACACCAGCTGGTTGACGATAATGTTGTGCGTGTCGATGTGACACTTGGCCAGCTCCTGGATCAGGCGCTCCGTCTCGTACAAGGACAGGAACTCGGCGATGCACACACAGATAAACGTTGTTTGTTCCTATGAGGGAGTGTGGGGAGGGGCGGAGAGAGGCGTCAAACACAAGTAGAGACATAGTCACTATACGGACTCCAAAAACTGTAATTAACACACAATACTCAAATAACTCCACATAGTGAAGTAGAGTGGTTATCAATCAAATGAACATAATGCAGGTGTATATACACTGCATACACACCACAATGTTTTCCTAGAGCGAAGATGTTAGGTGAAGCATTGTTATGGAGATCTAGGTTTCTAAATGGGTCGGTGATGGTCTGACTTACAGGGTCTTTGAACTGCTCACTGACAGAGCGGATGACTGGTAGGGTCTCCTCCAGCTTAGAGGCCAGCTGGTCTGCGTTCATGTCTCCCAGACCCAGCATGTTACACATCTACGGGGGAGAAAGAGTGAGCGAGAACTAGAGAAAAGGATCATGCACAAGTGGCAACAATAAGAGAACTGATGCTACCGACACAGACAGCAACTCTGGTCAATAAAAACAGAGCAACTAGAGCTTCATGCTTAACACAGAAATAAATCAACAGTCAGTAGGCCTTACCTGTGAGATGAAGGGGCTGATCTGGTTTAGGGCTAGTAGGCCTTATCTGTGAGATGAAGGGGCTGATCTGGTTTAGGACTAGTAGGCCTTACCTGTGAGATGAAGGGGCTGATCTGGTTTAGGGCTAGTAGGCCTTACCTGTGAGATGAAGGGGCTGATCTGGTTTAGGGCTAGTAGGCCTTACCTGTGAGATGAAGGGGCTGATCTGGTTTAGGGCTAGTAGGCCTTACCTGTGAGATGAAGGGGCTGATCTGGTTTAGGGCTAGTAGGCCTTACCTGTGAGATGAAGGGGCTGATCTGGTTCTTGATCTGCATGAGTCGTCCCAGGCCTCTCTCCACTATGGTGGGGAAGTTGAGCAGACGTAGCGTGTGGCCAGTGGGGGCAGTGTCGAACACCACCACAGAGAAGTTCATGCCTTTCACTAACCTGAACGGAGATGAAAAGAGTATGACTCTTTTCAATATAACCTTGTTAACCCTCTAGTTTCTAAGCTGGGGGGGGAGGGTGTTCTACTAAGCTAACATATAGATTTGTTTTAAGATGTTCACACCAAGGATCATTTAGCTATTTGATTATGAATTTTAAGACCCCTTAAGGCAGGGTTTCCCAAACGGTTTAGTTTTTTTGCCCTGGAACTACACAACTGATTCAAATAATCAACTAATCATCAAGCTTTGAATCAGCTGTGTAATGTTAGAGTAAAAAATAAAACTGTTTGGGAAACCCTGCCTTAAAGGGTCTTCAAATTCAAATAGCTAAATGATCCTTGGTGTAACCATCTTAAAACAAATCTATATGTTAGCTTAGTAGAACCCCACCCCCCAAGAAACTAGACTAGTGCATCAAAGCTGGGACCGAGAGACTGAAAAACAGCTTCTATCTCAAGGCCATCAGACTGTTAAACAGCCATCACTAACATTGAGTGGTTGCTGCCAACATACTGCCTCAAATCTCTAGCCGCTTTAATAATTAATAATTGGATGTAATAAATGTATCACTAGTCACTTTAAACAATGCCACTTTATATTATGATTACACACCCTACATTACTCATCTCATGTATATACTGTACTCGATACCATCTACTGCATCTTGCCTATGCCGCACGGCCATCACTCATCCATATATTTGTATGTACATATTCATCCCCTTACATTGTGTGTATAAGGTAGTTCTTGTGAAATTGTTAGATTACTTGTTAGATATTACTGCACTGTCGGGAACTAGAAGCACAAGCATTTTGCTACACTCACATCAGCATCTGCTAACCATGTGTATGTGACAAATAACATTTGATTTAGGAAACCCTGGTATCAAAAAAATATATATACAAAAAAGATTTGATGAAACATTGAATTTGGCATTACTGCTATTAAACGTATTGAATGACAGATCCACTACTTGGAACAGATCATTATTTTGACTATACTAAGGATGTTTGTTCTGAAGTGTCTGTCCTATAGCAGAGAGATATAAGAAAGATCAATTTTTATTTTAGGCAATAAACATTTTTTTTAATCCCGTACAGGGGATCTTCATACGAGTCTTGTGAGCGTCCTAGAGACATGTATGTGTTTGTGAGAGACTCACCTTTCTACAGAGTGGTCATATTAGTGTGTAGCCCAAACTGTTTGGACGCTACAGGTAGAAGAGGCAGTAATGACTTCAGATGAGTCCCGTGATGCTTGTGGGGGTCGTAGAGCAAAATGGAGAACACCATCGTGTTCGTGAGAGTCTCGGTTTGTAGGCCAAACGGTTCGGACACCAGACATATTCGTGAGAAGACCGATTTTCGGGATGTCTAATGGTCTGACAAACACCGCTCTAGCTCTGCCACCTTTCACCAAGTGCGGAAGGGCAATATAGACGGATGTGGTGGATTGAGACTCAGCCCATGCAAAAAAACATATTTAATTTAAAAGGATGGATTTTGATGGGGACTTTTTAAATTATGGCCCTGGAAATTGTAGGAAAAGGGTTAAGCTAACCCAGATGTATGAATTTGATTCGGGTGACAATAATGCCCAATAATAGCAGCCCAACTAATTTCTACCACCACAAGTACAGACCAACAGCAACACTATCATCCATGGATATGGTGCATTCTATCACAGAAACTGAACATAACCAATGATTGACTGAATTTAAAGAACTTTTAAAAACACTCAAAGCATAATGTGTATCAATAACTACGTGGAGAGCCATTAAGTGTTGACTTCATGACCTCTGTGTGTGTGTCTCCATACCTCATGACCTCTGCGTAGCTCATGGCCTCGTCGATGCCGGGGAAGGCACTCATGGCCTCCTGCATCATCTTCTTGCCCATACTCAGCATGTTGTCCTCTTCAAAGAACTCATCTGGGAGCTCCGCCACACCCAGGCTGGGATCAATCTCCTGCAGGAGCACACACACACACCACAGACAACACAACACAACACAGACAGACAACACAACACAGACAGACAACACAACACAGACAGAGCAGAGGTCGGGGCAAGACACAGGAGGAAAGAGAAAATCTCCATCTTAGGGAAAAACAGACTTTGCTTGCAGGACTTTTTTTTTTATACTGATGGCTAGATTGTCTATTTCTATTGTGTATGTGAAACACAAACTATTGTGTGAATCAAGAGTTTACAGTCTTGCTTGTGTCATTCTCCAAACAAAGCTTGCTGAATGTCACCCTCAAGTCAACATAAGCTCCTAAGTCGACTTCTATGAATATATTGACGGTGAGGAGGTAGTCTGACAAACCAGCTCTTTGCCTCTACTCATTCTCAAAACCTAGTAAGAGAGTGCATACTGCTGAGAGCGACATCACCAGTCTGTAGTGTAGACAGAAAAAACTGGGGCAGAGAGACTGGGTCTAATGCTGACATACCATAGCGAAGAGGTTCTCGTAGCCCTTGACTTTTGTGGGCACCTTTGAGAACTTCTGGTCAAAGGCATCTGAGATGTTGTGTGCCGGGTCAGTGGAGATGATGAGCACGCTGTCACGCACCGCAGCCAGCTGTACAGCCAGACTGCAGCTGTTGGGGCAAAGGACAGACATTAGCACACATAGACAGAAATGCCATGAGCACGCACAGACAGATATGACCACAGACATGAACACTGATACAGACAAACAAGACAGACAGTTACCATTTTCAACCCTTCAGTTAGAAACATTGTTTACGTATGTATACATTACTACATTAGAAACATGATGTCTTCTCAATTAAATAAAAATCAGCTTCACATGAAACTGACAAATTTAACCACCGAACTTTGAAATTGGTGTTTGAAAGTGATGGTCTATGTTGAGTTGATGGTAGTGTCTAGCTAAAACTAGTTAGCTAGATAACGTTAAATAGATAGAGGAGTTTGCTAACCGGATGTCTGCTGTTAATGTAAAAGATTGTTTAAAACTCAGCTGGATTGCTAGCTAACGTAGTAAGTAATGACAGTCTTATGAATTTGACAGCTAGCTAACTAATTAGCTACAGTTGCTAACTGGCTAGCTATTGTTGTCATTTTAGCTAACCATATAATTAACTAGCTAACGTTAGCTCACTGTGTTCCCACTGAAATAAGAGCTACGCTGATGGTAAATGACTGTCAATAAAGAAACATTAATTGAACGTCGGGCTTGCGGTATTGAACTTGGCTAGGCCATTCATTTTGCTAGTGACGTTAGCTAATAGTGACAAAGCACTATTTTGCATCGACCTACCTGCATGTTGTTTTGCCAACGCCACCTTTGCCTCCAACAAATATCCATTTCAGAGATTTCTGCTCTATAATGTTTTTCAATGTTGGTTCTAAAGGCTCCACATCGGGCGCATCTTCAAATTCTTCTTCCAACGAAGCTGCCATCTTGTGTGTACAGGTCAGCAAATGGGATGTACCAAATAATAAAAAGAGCTGGGTAAAAAAAAGCGACCCTCTTTTGGGCTATACCAAGGCTAAATAGTTTAGCGATCAAAATTTTAACATATTTTCAGCAAACAATCTAATCAAAAACCAAATTAAAAACACTCAATTTATAAGAAACAATAAAACAATGGATGGATATTGAGCAACAAAGACACAGGAGGCCCATCTATTATGAATTGTTGTTTTTATTTCACATCAGGAATAACAGTAAGAGGACACATTATAAGACATATACAGCTGACTGGCCATGGAAGAGTTCTGACAAATGCTTGATAGGCTGGTCCATCTTCAGCCCATTCTAAATTGTTAGCTTTTTTTGTTGCATTGAATTACCATTATTTGGCTGGGGTCCTCAAAGGGAAAACATGGGCCATGTGTGGGCTTCGAGGAAAATGAGCCGGTATGTCTTTCAAATTCAAAAGACATAAAATACATAAGCATGGAATAATAATGAAAATAATAAAATCTTTTAATATATTCATCTTTTTTAAATCTTCTGAATTCATAATAGACTTGACGCTGTGTTGCATATTGGGGCCATGTGTGGGGTGTACCTTGCTCAAGGTCACATAGAAATGTTTCACATTGTCAGTTTGGGTATTCGAACCAGGGACCTTTCCATAACTGTCACAACACTCTAATCTATAGGCTACCTGCCTTTCGCAATGCGGATTACACATTGGTCCTAAAATAAAGAAAAGGGGAATGGGAAAATCTTAAATTGCACCACCTAACACTGCACCTATACACTATCCCCCCAAATCCACCACCTCATCCCACTACTTTGGCCCTAAATGATCCTAAACCAGACCGTCGGCATGGGAGGATGGAAACCCTTCTCTCAAAACTTCCTGTAGATCTTCTGCACTAAAATCTCTCACACCCAAATATTTATCTGCTGCAACTACCACATATATCTTCTGTGATTTCCGCTCCATCAGTGCAGTTGATCACCATGGCTATAAACGCAAGACATCCAACCTTACTAAAAGTCATTACATAGCCAAAAAAGTGAATCGTTAATACAGTAGTTTCCTTAAGATGGTTCATCATGGTAATGTCTTTGGTGGCCCTAAAAAGTTTCAAGTTGATAGGCCACTATGAAATTAATTTACAAAGGAAAATGTGTCCATTGATAAAGATTGATTTATCAATAACTCCGCCATCTTTTAACCAATCCCTTAGCTTTTCTCAAACTAAGTTAAGAGATGTGCCACATACCCGTGTTATTTGGACTTCTGGTTCATGAGAATATGTTTTTCAAAGGTTTTCAAAATTGTTCAATATTGAGGAAAAATCGATCCTGACAGACCTTAGTCATTGATGCAAATTTGAGTCATGGGCAAGTGCATACATGGAGTGTTTGAAAGTAGGCGTTACTAAATAATTGGGAGGATCAACATAAGTGAGTGTATGGAAACCTAACAGCTAATTGTCCAGATTGGTTGCCACTCGAGACCTTTTTGCGTGGGTGCTTTCTGCTTCCTTGTAACATTTTAGCTAAGCCTAACCATTTCCCCAACCTTAACCTCATTCTCCTAACCTGCCATGTTCATTCTCCTAACCTGCCTAGCTAAAATGTTACAAAGAAGTAGCAAGCAGCCACTGTTCTGACGGCAAAAGGTGGTGAAACAATATTAGGAAGGTGTTCTTAATGTTTTGTCCACTAAGGGTACATCTACAGCTACTGGATAACATAACTACACCAGATAATAGCATAGTAGGACTCAGATGAACACATTGTGCAATCCAACAGACCGCGTGGGTGCAGATATTCGCCAACTCAATTAAAACATCCCAACAACAATCATCAGTAATAGAAAGATATCATCTCTCCCAAATTGTACCCCATTCCCTACATAGTGCACTACTTTTGACCAGAACCCTATGGCCCTATGACTGCACTAAATAGGGAAAAGGGTGCCATTTGGGACAAATACATAGAGCTCCGCCTGTCCTGTCTTCACTGGGGCCAGCCAGTCAAGTCAGGTAAACTAAATAAAATGTTTATTTATAAGGCAATTTTAGCAGAAATGTTGCAGTTGGGGAGATTCAAGTCCCTAGTGAGACACCATGGTAGACTGATGATTTATTGAGAAAGATGGGTTGATCTGTGGCTGTCGGAAGGGTAGAATTTATGAGTGTTAAAGTATATACAGAAATGTACAGGGCAAATGTTTGAGGTCCTCTAATCAGGGGTGAGGGTGGGATGTGATTACTCTATGTTTTGCTTTTCGTTATTTATGTTTTGTGGTTTGGCTTCATGCTGTGAGTGGTGTGTGCTGGTCCTGGTATTTATGGGTGCGCTTTCTTTCATGCTCGCCCGCGAGTCGGGCTTGGTTTTTCCCGCCCCTGGAAAATCCCTTTGGGCCGGGGCCTTGCCTTGTTAGCCCCTCGGGGCGGCTGGGGGCGAGCGCACCCTCTGACCAGAGCAGCCACTGACCAGAGCACCCTCTTACCAGAGCACTCTCTGTGGGAGCGGACATATGTATTGTCTGTATTGTTGATTTAAAATAAGACATATACAAAACAGACAGTCCATAGATACAGCACTGGGGTTCAATCCAGATAGCTCTGTACTGTACATAGCTACCACGGATAAATCAAATCAAATTTTATTTGTCTCATGCACCGAATACAATTTTACCTTACTGTAAAATGCTTACTTGCAAGCCCTTAACCAACAATGCAGTTAAGAAAAATATTTACTAAATAAACAAAAGTAAAAAATAAAAGAGCAACAATAAGATAAAAATAAAGAGGCTATATACAGGGAGTACTGGTACCAAGTCAAAAAAACAATAACATGTGACACCCACAATGGCGTAAAGAGGAGGGTCACAGTGTCTTGTCTTCCAGAAGTTAAGGAGTGATTTCATTTCTGGACAGATTCCAGGGAAAGTCAAAGTAATAGGGGGTTGGAGAAGAGTCTCAAGCCCTTTATGTCTGGTTAACGTTCTCCCAGTCCCCCTGCTCTGTTCTGCGGTAGTGCTGGGGCTGTCCTCCAGGGAAGACGCTGTCTGAACTGGGGTGCTCCAGGAGGAACTGGATGGTGGACTTGATGTGCTGGACAAAGTGTGGTGGCTCAGCCGTTGGGGACGTGGATAGGTACTGGTCGGGGGAAAAAAACAGGGGGAGTAACATATCACAGTGTGTATACTGATAACATACTATGCAACATTCATTGTATCAGTGTTGACAGAAACAGGGACTATAACACATTAGAGGTTGTCAATAAGGTTTTAAAGGGACATACAACTAAAGTTCTAGTGATTGTGGGATCAATATTAGTAATGTATTATTTTCTTACACTTTACCTTTAAGATGGTGTCATCGTCTTGCGACAGCCAGAAGGAAATATCCAGATTCGGGGACCACTTACATGGGCCTATCTTCACAACTCCTTTGTTCGAGTCATATATATCAGCCATCTGTGGAGAAATAATTACAATGTTATATGACTGTCTGATGAAGTGTAGTTAGCAACTCACGCATGGGTTCTATCCAGACACTCCACAAGCCATTCAATGTGTCATCTTTGATCTTTCTTTATATCAATCCTTCACGTAGTGTCAGAGATTAAGTGCAAGAGCATAGACAATATATCAGTAGACAGGAATTCTAGTTCTACTTGACGTCCCAATTAGAGCAGGCCCCAGATAAATTTGCTGACAAATTTGCCAATCTGATGCATAGTGGCTCTATGAAATCAGCCTATTTCAGGTTCTATATCTATGCGCAAGTCTCTACCTGGCCCCCAGTGAATGTCCGTGCTGATCGCAGCTCCTCCGCGGGTCCTTTGTGAGGGAACGAGGCGGGGAACACCTCCCCTGTTTTAATATTTACACCTGCCGACACACAGTCAATGCCATACTATAAACTGTGTGCTACACAAAGGTGAATTGATTTGCAGTGTAGATACAGTACAGTACCTATGCCATGCACACCCGGTCTGTGCGCTCCGTCCACTAAGACGTCATTCATCTCTGCAAGTGGAAAAAAAGAGAAAGAGCCTTGAGATAGGTAGGGGCAGAGTCAGATATATAGAGAGATGGGCCAATGCGGGTTTCTGTCTGAACGTTCCGAGAGCTCCACTTCCTACTCCATAGCTGTTGCTAAGTGATAATTGACACTCCCGCGTTGTGCTGTTAATTTCGGAAAAGTTTTCAAAACCTATGAAGATGTCCACTGAAAGAAGATATGCAATTTGTTGACACCACAACACAGTACAGACTTGGATACACCCCGAATGCGAATGCATAAAATTCGCTCTCCTGCTTTGCTTGTTTACAGGGGGTCATTTCATAGGGAATTGTCGGAGACGCTCTCGTATTGTTACATCACCAAAACGTCAAGAATAAAGGCACTAACATGGCAGCCGTTCGAACATGGCCCCCGTGCTAACATGGCCCCCGTGCTAACATGGCAGCCGTGCTAACATGGCCCCCGTGCTAACATGGCCCCCGTGCTAACATGGCAGCCATGCTAACATGGCCCCCGTGCTAACATGGCCCCCGTGCTAACACGGCAGCCAAACTCTCTACATATATAGCTCTGGGTAGTATAAAGAAAAACAGGCGGAGAGAGAATATAACAGAGCGTAAACCTGTGATGCAGCAGGTCTCTAGGTGAATATCCTCTTTCTGTCTCTGGAAGGCCGCTGCAAAACACAATAAAAGGGTTGTAGTTTCTCTATGCAGTCTGATAATGGTGTTGCTACTATGGCAGTTGCATTCAAACCGGAGGAAAGGGAAGGATATTTACATACACAATAGGTTAAGGCTGAGTTTGTGGGACATCTTTGACTCATCATCAAATCCTCCAACGAGGTGGAGCTCCAGCCTGAATGAAAAGAAGCAAGGGGACAATTACGTGTGTGTATGTGTGGGTGTGTGTGCGTGTCATCTCTTACCTGCCCTCCTTGGCAGGGTCCTTGCTCAGAGATGTGACAGCTTTGACGATGAGGGGAACCTCACTCCACGTGCTGGAGCCATCACAGTGAGCAAGGCAAGCAGCTCCACTTCCTACAAGATGGTACAAATGCATACATTAAGAAGCTCATATCTTGATGCTATCATAGTATCTACAAACACACATTACATAGAGAACTGCAGTACCTGTGTGTCGCACCAGAACTAGGTGGCAGGTGGTTGCATCATCAGAACCAAGGACAGCGACAGAGTCTGGGGAAACAGAGGGACACATTTCGTCATGGTCGTGGATACTGTGCAGCGGATTTTTAGCTACAATTTATCAGTGTAGAGGTAGCCTTTGGACGCAACAATATACTACGTTAAGCTAGGCTGACCTATTGATTTAACTATAGGTTTATACTCACTGTCCACTGGTGTTGTGGCTGCAAACTCTCGTTGCTGTATGTATAGGAGGCACTTCGGGTCGACATCTACAACCGGCTTGGATCGAAATACTCGGGCGTTTTCCTATGGTAAAAAATAATAAAATAAAATGTCAATATAGGATGAAGAGCAAGTGATATGTTACTTAATGGTGATTAATTCCAACAAGGACAACTTGCTTACGACATGACAGCTGCTAGTTTGCTTGGCTAACTAGTCAACTCACCTGTAAATAAAGGTTAAATAAAATAAAATAAATACAAATAGTTTGCTTGGCTAACTAGTCAACTCACCTGCAAATGCGGATATCTGGCGAACAAATCGACTGTCGAACCTGGTCGTTCGATTCTTCTATTTTGTATTAGCAAAGGCATTTCTTTCTACAATATAAATCTACCTAATATAACGTCATATTTATCTTCATGAAACATGAAAACTAGACCTATTACACAAGACAGACGGTTAGCTAGCTTGCACTTTCTGGATCCATTTTCTTCTTCTTTGGTAGGCTTTCTCCTCAAGAACGTCACTCACTATCACAAGATGTATTACTGCCACCAACTGTACACAAGTATTATTAGGGCATGAACGCTATAAAATTTAAATGTAGGCTACGCCGAATTCTCCATTTGCTTTACGCTCCTTTGACACGAAACGTGCATGTTGTTTATGTGGGGTTACGACCCAAAACCTTACGTCTACAGGGAGGGAGTGACTGGGGGAGTTGACGTGACGTGAAGCAGCAGCAACTGCAAAACAAAATTCTGTTTTGGCTTGTTCAATAACTTCAGGGCTCGTCTTACATTTTAAGTTGTGTTTGTAAGTAAGTGTTTGACTTTATTGTACTTTCCTTATAACATAAGCTATTTTAACGGAATTGTAGGATCGAGACTGCACAACACCGTGCAACTCTTAAATATTTCTACAAGCAAGAATTTATTGACAACATGAGGGGGAGTTCGTCGTATGGAGACCGAGCTAGAGACCGTGGACGAGACAGAGGGTAAGCAGATATTTTCTGCAGCATGTGAAATATAGTTATAGCCACGTAGGAATATCTGTCAAAAGTGTGCTTTGTATATGATACGGGGATATATTGGAATGCTGTTTGATGTTCGTTGAAACACAACTATCTTGCTGAATCTCTACGTGCACTCAGACATGTTGCACGCGCCCTGTTCGTGTATGATAAATAACTCTACTTGCTTGCAACAGAGTTATAGGCGGTGCCCCGCCCCACCCCACCCAGGGAAAATTGCACTAACTGCAAATAGATTAAAAGGGCCAGGAACCTATTTAGTGTCTAGGTTGCAGTGTTACTAATCATGGATCGTTCATCCCCTTTTTCATCACTCCTCTCGTTGCATGTTCTATAGGCCTCGGTTTGGGTCCAGTAGCTGGGGCGGCCCTCCCCCTATGAAGAAGTTTGGGAACCCTGGAGAACGCCTTCGCAAGAAGAAGTGGGATCTGGATGAGCTGCCCAAGTTTGAGAAGAACTTCTACAATGAGCACCCAGAGCTCCAGCGCATGACTCAGGTACACACACAAACACAATATATAAACATGTTCTTAGAAGGATGCTATTGTGTGTATTGAGCCTGTTGATTCTCTGTTGTCTGTGTCTGCAGTATGACATAGATGAGTTCCGCAGGAGGAAGGAGATCACAGTCAGCAGTACTGGCTGCCCCAGGGCCATCACCAGCTTCCACCAAGCACAGTTTCCCCGTAAGTAGACAACAGTAGTTACCAGTTGACACTTGTTGAACCTATATTATAGCCTGTCCCTTCACCTGTCAGCTGTCATGACGGTAAAGAGATGAGAATAGGAAGTTGAACCCATTTTAAAGAGTTCATGGAACAGCCCAAGCTTACAAAACACTAACCCCATAGGCTATTGGGAAGGGGAGGGGGGCTCATGGGCCACATTATTGGGTAAAAAAAACACACAAAAAACACTCCATGCCACTCTTGAACGTCAAACTAAATACATAGTATTTTGAAATTATAATGGCATGCAAATTGATTTTGACAAATCGGTCAAAAAGAAATCTGTGCGGCCCTCCGTTGAATTTCAAAAGCCAACATTTTTAGCTAACTATTCCTTTAATTGTTTATCTTTGCTGACAGAGTATGTAATGGATGTGCTACTGAGTCAGAACTTCAAGGAGCCCACATCCATCCAGTCACAGGGCTTCCCTCTGGCCCTGAGTGGCAGGGACATGGTGGGCATCGCTCAGACTGGCTCCGGCAAGACCCTGGCAGTAAGGACGCCATGATAATCCAACAACACACACAGTACCGACAGCTGCAACATCTCTGTCTGTCTGTCTTTCTTTCTGTCACACACTCACCAACAGCTGCAGTATAAAAACACATAAACTCCCAGAGGAACATTGACAGCTGCAACACACAAAGACATATTGACACATGAGGACAAACGTCCCTGGACTGTCAGACTGGGACATATACCTCATGACCTCATTGTACTATTTGGCACCTTTTCTTGCAGTATCTGCTTCCTGCCATTGTGCACATCAACCACCAGCCCTATCTAGAGAGGGGAGACGGACCTATTGTGAGTACACAACTGGAAACTGCACACTGTTGCTTATTCATATATTTCAGGTCTGTGAGACTAGAATGTTTTGACCCTTTTCTATAGTGTACTTAACTCTGTTGTGCTTAGACCTACCTATGGTATGCTGTAGCTATATATCATGTGTTATTAAAGGTTATACACTACCGTTCATGAAGTAGTAACCGCAAAACACAGTGAAGAGGCGACTCCGGGATGCTGGCCTTCTAGGCAGAGTTGCAAAGAAAAAGACGTATTTCAGACTGGTCAATAAAAATAAAAGATTAAGATGGGGGGAAAATAACACAGACACTGGGCAGAGGAACTCTGCCTAGAAGGCCAGCATCCTGGAGTCGCCTCTTCACTGTTGACGTTGAGACTGGTGTTTTGCGGGTATTATTTAATGAATCTGCCAGTTGAGGACTTGTAAGGCGTCTGTTTCTCAAACTAGACACTCTAATGTACTTGTACTCTTGCTCAGTTGTACACCGGGGCCTCCCACTACTCTTTCTATTCTGGTTAGAGACAATCTGCAGTGTTCTGTGAACGGAGTAGTACACAGCGTTGTACGAGATCTTCAGTTTCTTGGCAATTTCTCGCATGCAATAGCCTTTCTTTTCTCCGAACAAGAATAGACTGACGAGTTTCAGAAGAAAGGTCTTTGTTTCTGGCCATTTTGAGGCTGTAATCAAACCCACAAATGCTGGTGCTCCAGATACTCAACTAGTCTAAAGAAGGCCAGTTTTATTGCTTCTTTAATCAGCACAACAGTTTTCAGCTGTGCTAACATAATTGCAAAAGGGTTTTCTAATGATTAATTAGCCTTTTAAAATTATAAACTTGGATTAGCTAACACAACGTGCCATTGGAACACAGGAGTGATGGTTGCTGATAATGGGCCTCTGTACGCCTATGTAGATATTCCATAAAAAATCTGTTGTTTCCTGCTACGATAGTCATTTACAACATTATGACACCTTTCTTGATTGTAAATACTTCTCTATGCATGTCCAGCTGGATTCTGGCTTGTTAAAGAAACTATAACTATTTATTTCTTGCCTGTGTATGATGCAGTTGACTGCATGCAAATGTATATAAAGAGAACCAAGATTTTATTGATATGATGTCTACACTGTATTTCTGATCAATTTGATGTTATTTTAATGGTTTTCTTTCAAAAACAAGGACATTTCTCGGTGACCCCAAACTTTGAAACGGTAGTGTATGTATTGATATCTCTCTCTCCTCAGTGCCTGGTCCTGGCCCCGACCAGAGAGTTGGCCCAGCAGGTGCAGCAGGTGGCTCATGATTATGGAAAGACCTCCCGCATCAAGAGTACCTGTGTCTATGGAGGAGCACCCAAGGGACCGCAGATACGTGACCTGGAGAGAGGTGAGGAGCTGCAGGTTGAATGAAATGCTGTTACGAGTTACTTACTTACTTATATTGTTTGTGCCTACTACAGACAAGACCTCTCCACCTCTGATGATCTAAAACCTGATTGGTTCCCTGGCCCCAGCTTAGCTTAATTTTCTGCACTTCCCCTTCAGTTACTAGTATTAAGATTGAAAAAGTTACAAGTATTGGAAGTAATCTTGCAATTGGTCTCTTCTGATGCATTTGCGTCTCTTTTGAAACTGTGACACTTTGCATCCTATGTCCATATAGGTACAGAGATCTGCATCGCCACCCCGGGGCGTCTCATAGACTTCCTGGAGGCAGGGAAGACCAACCTGCGGCGCTGCACCTACCTGGTGCTGGACGAGGCTGACCGCATGCTGGACATGGGCTTCGAACCACAGATACGCAAGATCGTGGACCAGATCCGGGTAAGCCAGGCACATGCTATACTTAGCAAACCGCACACACATCTCCTGGAATTAAGCAATTATTATGACTGTGTAATACATAGCCATTCATGGATTGTTGGGTAGGTAGATGGATACCTCAGAGGGTGGTAGATCATCTCTGTCTGTCCGTCTGTCCGTCCGTCCTGTCTATCTTAATGACAGTTGATATAATATCAATCCATCACAAATAACTAAATACTCATGTTATAGAATAGAGTAATAGTGTATTGTCCTCTGAGGAGGAGTATCTCTATTACCGTTCTCTCCCTGTGCCCCAGCCGGACCGCCAGACTCTGATGTGGAGTGCCACCTGGCCCAAGGACGTGCGTCGGCTGGCAGAGGACTTCCTGCGGGATTATGTCCAGATCAACGTAGGCGCTCTGGAGCTCAGCGCCAACCACAACATCCTGCAGATAGTAGACGTCTGCATGGAGAACGAGAAGGACAACAAGTTAGTGAGGCCATCCGCCAATGGACAAGATCAATCTCTAGTTTTGCATTCTGTTCATGTCTCCTTTCCTTAATCATCGCTGATCTGGAAGGGATAAAACCAATGTAGTTAAAAGTATTCAGTATTCTTGGTTATGAAGGACAGGAACAGAGTGCAGGATGCTATCTTTTTGTAACGTGAGAGAATATTAGTCTTGGGATTGCGGTGATTGAGGGATGTTTTCCTAATATCTTTCCTCTGTCTTTTTGTTGATGTCAGGCTGCTCCAGCTGATGGAAGAGATCATGGCTGAGAAGGAGAACAAGACCATCATCTTTGTGGAGACAAAGAAGCGCTGTGACGAGCTCACCCGCAGGATGAGAAGAGATGGGTGAGACAGAGAGAGACTGAGGGAAAGCACGGACTGCCAAAATGGGTTTTAAGTCCTTTTTCAAAGCCACGATACTGACTATGCAAAACAAGAGCCAGTTGTGGTTTCATATGGAGTGTGTTGGGCTTCTTAGTCAGATAAGAGTGTAGAGAAATTGTCTTACTGTTCGTACAACTGCCTTTCTTACCACGTCCTGTTCTGCTGTCTCAGCTGTCTGTCCCATTGCAACATTGTTGTGGTGTGTTTTCTAGGTGGCCAGCCATGTGTATCCATGGGGACAAGAGCCAGCCAGAGAGAGACTGGGTTCTGACAGGTAGGTCACATTTCAACGGCCATGCTTTAGTCTAGCTTTGGTGAAATGTGTTTCAGTATGGGTTTTCTTCATTTTTTTTGTTTCCTTTTTCAGTCTTCTACCTAACATCTTTGATTTTGTCTGAACTTTCAGAATTCCGTAGCGGCAAAGCTCCTATCCTCATCGCCACTGATGTGGCGTCTCGTGGTCTGGGTATGTCTTCTCAACATTGAATACACACACTCACGTGTTCACACTTACACTCCTACAGAGCACAACATACAGATTCAAAACGTATACACACTCTCCAACACACACAAACAAAACAGTTTCAGAGAAAAACACACACAATTAATAAATGTGATTTTTGTTGTTGCCTAATTTCCCATCCCGTTTTCCAGGTTTAAGATTTACAACGACAAAATCATACATTTGTCTGCAAACATGTAATAGCGGTGTTATTGAACCTGTAAACAACAACGAAAAATTGGTCAGCACTCTTTCTACAGCATGACCTCTGTCAATTACATTCTAAAGGAAAGAAGAAGCACTAGTAGCCTCACAATCCCCCAGGCCTTCAGCTCCCCAGGCCTTCAGCTCCCCAGGCCTTCAGCTCCGCAATGTTTTACAGTCTGTTTCTTGTTACTGCAGTCCAGAACGTCCTTCGACCGGAGCACTCTGGCACGCTGCCTAAATGGGGGTGTGATGGGGGGGCAGATGTCCCCATGCTCGTCCCAATACCCTCCTCTCACGTCTCCTTTATGATGTAACCCAAAACATGAAGGAAAACATCCCATATATTCAGTATTATATGTTTGATTATTCCTCGAGATACGTTTACATCATTCATAGTACTGTAGTTATACTGTATTTTCTCTACAGGTATTTTCTAGGTAGGGTGTGCTTTAGGGGTATCTATACGTGAAATCGACAGTCAGTTCTCCCCATGTCCACCCTGAAACTTGTACAGAAGTGCCCTATTCCACCTCCCTAACTAAATAGGTTAAACCTGGAACCTGAGAAGGGGAAGTAGACATGTTGGGTTTGCCAAGCTACCTATGACTGTGTCTTTGTTCTTTTTCTCCCCCTCAGGGTTGTGCAGCACAAGGCAGCTCCAGCACATGCTGGTGTCAGACAGTACTGGGGCTGCCCTCAGTCACGTTAGCAGCTAGCTAGTGGCTTGTCTAGTTATCAGAAGGATACATCCCCCCCATTCTCCACCTTCTCTGGTTCCTAAACACCCCAAATAGACCCCCACAATAAACTGAGGGTATATGATTATCTGGTTCCTAAACACCCCCACAGACCCCCATCATAGACTGAGGGTATGTGATTCCAGCGAGCTCTCCTTGGGATCAACCTGAGGTGCCTGTCTGTCTCCCTCCGTCCGTCCGTCCAAAAGGCAGACAGACGGGGAGAGTTAGGAGCTCGGCTGGATCGAGTCCTGATCGATTTGCGGAGGTCCTGCAACTCGGCGAGAGAGCATCAGAACCGGCCATTGGGGGGGGGTTAGCGGTTCTGCTCCTGTCCGACGTTGCTGGTGTATGCGAAGGGTGAGGGGGAAACGGGGGGCTAGTTTGAGCCCCCTCCTCTCTCCCTCCCCCCCAGCGCCTCCAAGCGAACCAGGGCTGATCAGGACAGGACAGGGGGTGACTGACTACCCTTGTAAAACAACTCTAAAGGGGTAAGTACCTCAACACCCCCTTTCCTACTACACCTTCCACGACCTCCCCGGTCGCATCAACTCATTCAGGTAGTTTCATCGATCCATATTGAAGTCAGGCACAGAAAGGTATTTGTTAAAGGAATTGTGTTGAACTCTATCCTCCAACATTTACACTTTCTCTTGGTGGAAACATATTAAGGTTTGGCAGGTTCTGTGAGTAGTAAAATGGCCTCCCTCTGTTACTATGGAAAACAGGGAAAAGGTCCAAGGAGATGTTTTGTTTTCGGACCAACCCAGCAGTGTTGTCAGAGCTTCTGTAATGAGAAACAGAGTTTTTTGTCCTACTGTCATTTCAACATCCGAATTTAAAAGAAACATTGGAAATACTTTTTACTCTTCTGGTCTGATCGTGTTGACAGTGTACTGTCACTCATTTCCCCATATTCTTCTTATACCATTTCTCAGCAGAGAACATGTTACCATGGTAGAACTAAATGTTCTGAATGGTTATACTATTATGTAAGATTGCGTAAACTGTGCATTGGTGAAGGTCCAGACAGAGAATGTCACATCATCAACTCTACTGAATCCCTCCTAATGCTGAGTGGTTCTCTCTTGTCACATTCTGATGGGGTTTACCACTAAACCTCTAGGCCTCTCCAGTCAAGATATTTTGACCCGAAACTGAATAACTTTCATAGGTTTTACTTCAAGAATTAAAACTTTTATTCTACTTCAATTTGGATAAATGTATAGTTATTCTTATGGTATTATTGGACAGGTAAGTGGTAATCAATATTTATACAATATTAATTAGAAATGGATTTCTAAATAATCATCCACTTTTCTCTCATAGCTTTGGTGTTGTTTGAATACCATCTGTCTTCTTTCTCACTGTACAAAAATCTCTCAAACCCACACCTCACCCTCCTAACCCTCCTCTCCCTCCAAACCCTCTCTCCCTCATTTCTCCCTCCAAACCCTCCTCTCCCTGCTCTCATCTCACCCTCCTAACCTTCCTAACCCTCCTCTCCCTGCTCTCATCTCACCCTCCTAACCCTCCTCTTCCTCCTAACCCTCCTCTCCCTCCGTTCTCATCTCACCCTCCAAACCCTCCTCTCTTCCTCCAAACCCTCCTCTCCCTGCTCTCATCTCACCCTCCTCTTCCTCCTAACCCTCCTAACCCTCCTCTCCCTCCGTTCTCATCTCACCCTCCAAACCCTCCTCTCTTCCTCCAAACCCTCCTCTCCCTGCTCTCATCTCACCCTCCTAACCCTCCTCTTCCTCCTAACCCTCCTCTCCCTCCGTTCTCATCTCACCCTCCAAACCCTCCTCTCTTCCTCCAAACCCTCCTCTCCCTCCTCTTTCATCTCACCCTCCAAACCGTCCTCTCTTCCTCCTAACCCTCCTCTCCCTCCTCTCTCATCTCTCTCTCCTCACCCATCACCTTCCTCTCCCACCTCTCAAAACCACTTTCCCCCAAAGACGTGGAGGATATCAAGTTTGTCATCAACTACGACTACCCCAACTCGTCTGAGGACTACGTGCACAGGATCGGCCGTACAGCCCGCAGCACCAACAAGGGCACGGCCTACACCTTCTTCACCCCGGGTAACCTGCGCCAGGCCAGGGACCTGGTCCGAGTCCTGGAGGAGGCCCGGCAGGCCATCAATCCTAAACTGCTGCAGCTGGTTAACTCTGGACATGGGGGAGGAGGGGGTGAGACTGGCTTGATTCACACTATAGGGTCAACCCGAACCATACTATGCTGACTCAATTGAGGAATGGATGTGATTTCTAGACCCTAGTTTTTAATTATTTTCTATTACCTTTACCATCTCAAATCCAAACATAAACTACACGTTCTGTGTAACCAGTGATGTTTGACATTCTTAAACTAAAATATTTCAGCTTATGTTATGACATTCTAATCCTCCTATGTGAATGTTCTTCTCCAGGTGGCAGGATGCGTTACCGTGGCGGCGGCTCCAGCGCCAACAACCCCAACATGATGTTCCAGGACGTGTGTGAGAGTCGCCTGCGCTCCGTCAGCGGGGGCAACAAGCCAGACAGCCGCGGCAGCAGCTTTAGCCGGGACGGGCACAGTGGCGGGGGTCGGGACGGAGACACTAGGTCCTCATCCTCTTCCTCCTACAGGGACCGAAGCAGGGTCAGCCGGGGGAGTTACGGCTCAGGGGGGGCCGATCAGTACCAGAGCTATGGTACCCAGTACAGCTCCAGGGCTGGGGGGGCAGCTAATGGGGCCCCTAGGGGTAGTAGTGGTGGGGGGCAGAATCAGTCCAGTCAGCCCCAGGGTGTGTTCGGTCCAGCTCCTCCACCTCCAGCAGGGCCCAAGCCCCTCATGGCCCAGCTGATGGCCCCGCCACAGCCCCCTCTCATGGGCTTCATAGGGCAGCCTCCGTACCCCTTTGCTCCCCCCCCGCCTCCTACACCCCCACCCAGGAAGTAGAATTACTATACAGTCATGGTGCTTGGAATCCAAATCACCATGGTTCTTCAAACCCTAGTGTTTATCAGTGTGTAACTGTAACGTTACTCTGAAAGGGTGTTTAGTTGCCGTCCTGCCCTTACCTACCACGGTAAGAAGGCAAAAGTCAAGAGATTTGAGGAGGTAAGGGCTAACATATAGCTACATATTTTTGTACTGTAAATGTTTCGCGATGATTTTAACTATCTGAAAATATATAGTACTCATGCATGATACACTTCTCGCTTTTCATGTGTTCAAGAGTAGTCCGTGCATTGCCAGAATATGGTATTCTGTGAATCTGAAGCTGTGACTCTTTGGTATTAATTGGCACGACAGGGGTTGATATTTGCATTTGCGATTTACTCTAAATGGTGAGGTTCTAGTCCTTTAGTGAGTAACAAATGCTAAAATGTGATATGTTTTTGTTGCCATGTAGAACTCCAGTGATTTTGTCAGTCAGCTATGCTTTCTACTTCTCTTTTGGGGAAGTGAATGTTGCATTATGTCATTCTCTATTATCCTATTCTTAATATGTATATTCATTTGATACTGCAGTCAGCTTTTTATAGAAACTGTTTATAAACTACATAAGCTCTATGGCTATGCCATTTTCTTCAGAATCATATTAGAACTATATCAGGACAATTTGGGAATGAAAATCAGACACTTGTCATAATCCTGCGCATTGAGTGTTGCTTTGTGAATGTTTAATCAACATTTATTGGTAAGAGGTAATTCATATGTATGTTATTTTTCTACTTTGCTTTATTTCACAGGATTTCAATAAAGTTTCTGAAACCAAAATCCTTGTAATTGTTTTATGGAGTATAGGATAGGTAAGCATGAGTGCACATTCATTGACAACCACCAATAGACAAAAGTCCATTTAAACCCCCAAGAAAAAGAATAACTTTATTTCCCTTAAATACATATTTGCACTACATTCTCACCATTCCCCCCTCAATATTTATTTGCTCTTTGTAATTATACTTTTTTTGGCAAATGTACATAATTGCAGAACCATTCTTATTATTTACAAAGTCAGAGCAAGAAATAGGTAGCCTGAGTCCCAGATCTGTTTTACCAGCTCCTAGTCATTGAGTTTGCAAGACCGCACAAACAATTCTGGGACGCAGGCTAGGTAATAAAGGCAGGGAGGTGTAATGTGGAGGGGAGCTGCAGAATGACGTGAGATATGCAGCTGCTGCATGGTTGGACCAGGGGTGGATGACTGTATCTGCAATGGACAGGTGGGGCTGCTGGCTTTACTTCTAGCCCAGCACTAACATGATACCTGACCAACTAATCTTAGTCTTCAATAAATAATTTTATTGATTGAATCGGGTGTGGTACTACTTGACTGGAGCAAAAGCTTCCGCCTCCACTGTCCCTTGCGGATATGATTGGTCGCCCCGAGATTGAACGGACGCATCATCAATGACAATTTCACATCTCGCACCAAAGGAAGCATAACCAGATGTCATAACAAGAAAATCAGTAGTCCGACTCCGAAACGGGAAAAAATTTGACAAACAAATTAGCATTCATATGTACATGGAAGGTAAAAAAAAAATTAAATACCAAGATACATAAAGAACAAACTCTCAGCTTTAGGCACATACGGCAGATTTAAACGGTGTCAGCACTGACAACTCAGTACTCAACTAACGCCTCTCCCTTTGGGTCAACGTCAACAGCTGAAGGTGGAACAGAGGACAGCAAATGAGGGAATCATATTCATGTGCAAAACCAAACAAACAGGAAGTGCATGCATCGTGTAGTGAATGAAATCACTTAAACGGGGGGAAAATAGGAACAGCAACAAATTGCTGTTTAGATCAAATCAAAACAATATGATCATGTGATTTCAATAGAATGAATAAAAACGTCATAGATTGGATATTCCTTCACAGAAGATTGGACAGGATATACATTTTTTACAGCTTTAGACACCTACTGCCCAACTTATATTACACACTCACAGACCCAACTGGTCTTACACCGTACAAATAATAAAAAAAATACTTTGGACTACACTATTTGAGTGTCATATTTTGTGCAGAATAATGCTATCAGGCATAGGCCTGAGAGAAACAGTCCCACCACATTCAGTTTAAAAGGCTTCAACTTGTTCTCTCAGAACTCACAGCAATGATTTGTTTTGGACAGATCACGTGAGGTGGTTATTATACAGTAATGCATTGGAGAATAAGGGCTGATTGTAGTAGTCAATGGAATGAAGAAAAACACAAAATGGAGTATGAAAGATGACAACATAGGGACATGGGGTGGCGGATCATGGATGGGACACATGGGAAGGCATAAGGGAGAAACTGCCCATAAATAACTTATCTAGGATCAGCTTTCCCTGCCGATATTCAATCCATAACAAATGGGAAGACATAAGGGCACGGACACACCAATAGCGTTTGCCTGCCGAGAGTAGTTAGCACCTCTGAACAGAGTACCGGACGTAATTTGCGAACTGAGTGCAAACCGATTTTACATGTAAGAATTACACGAAAAAGTCAGCAGTCAGATGTCAACAGCACACATTTGGTGTGACCCTTAAGGGAGAAACCAATCCCAAATAACAGGTCTAAGACCAGATTTCCCGTAACCATCACAATGTAAAAACGCCATCTTTCCCTGGACCAGTGCTTGGGGGGACCTTCGACCTACACCTAAGGGAAGCAGCGGATCAGGTGACAGGAAGTTGATCAGTCCCACTAAAGGTTCCCCCAGGTGTCTGGAGGGGGGAACTGTTCTACATCGCTGGATTCATCGTGTGATTCTTCTCCCAGGTTGAATGTGAGCTTGTATCGCAACCGGACCATCTCCTGAAATAAAAAACAGAAACATGTTAGGCTACACCAGGAAAGGGGACAAATTAACATGCTTTCTGCTTGCACATGTTTAAGTTCTGTTTTGTTGCCACGGTGACAGTTTGTCACCTCAGGGAATTTCACAGCTACAAATGAGATGCTGACTTGGCAGTTTTTTTTTATGAGCATATGTTAAACACCTTGGAAAGCAGGCGGGAGGAGTCTGTGTGTGTGTGTGTGTGTGTGTGTGTGGATAGTACCTTGTGAGGATTAGCCAGCAGTAGGACCTGTGTGATGGCAGCTGGGGGTAAGATGGGGTTGAAGGCTGGAAGCTCAGTTCCTGAAGGAGGCTGTAGCTTCACCTTCATCACCTAGAAACAGACAGAGGAGGAAACACATTACACTCAAACTACAGTCACAACTCAGCGCACAACCATCTAATCATTAAACTACAGTCACAACTCAGCGCACATATGTTACCACAGAACACAACCATCTACAGAGTGGAAATTAGGGACAAACAAATGATAGAGGTAAAAGATGGATCACTAAGAAAAAATTAGAGGGGGGGGGGGTTAGCGAGAGATGATAGAGAGACAGGACCAACCTTGGGTACTGCAGACTGGAAGCGGATGTTGGTGACTGGTATGGGGGCGGAGGACAACATGGAGATGATCACTACCAGCACGTCAGGCCGAGAGGGAGGAGAGTCACGGGCAAAGTGGAACAGCACCCGCAAACTGTGCTTGTCAAATACAGTCACTGGTAACAAGCTGCCTAGAGGACAGACAGAGGCTTAGGGTTAGTTCATGCCCAGCCATCACCATGTCTGGAGACATGTTGCAACACAGGTAACGGCTGGGTATGTTGTAGTTATTATTTGGAGTCTGGTTTGGTATTTTTCTTGCTAACGTTCAAAACAACCATACAGTAATACAGATTGATCAGATAATTGGCTTACTGGGCTTGATTGATTCCAGGGGCACAGTCACGTTAGCTAAGGAGATGTCGTTCTGGGCGGCTGGGGTAGGAGGCCCGAGGCTGGGCAGGGAGTCTAGGAGAGACCCAGGCTGCTCCGAGGGGAAGGCCGGGACAGGGCTGGGGGTGGAGGTACTAGTAGTGTTGGTACTGGACTTGGTCTGGAGGTCTCGCAGGGTGGGTCTGGACTGGGGCTGCAGTTTATCCCTGTGAGAGGGAGAGAGAGCAAAGGGTCAGCTTTTTAAAGAGAAAACAGAGTGTTTACGTTACAGATAAGCAGCTGCCTCTCTGGCCTGCAGTGTTTACCAATTGACGTGCTGCGTCCCCGGGGGTAGGGACTGACGCAGCAGGGTCTTGCCCAGCAGGTCTAACTCATCCAGGGCTTTAGGGGAAGCAGCGGGGGCCCCCCCTGATGGAGCCTGGGGGATAGGGGTCACGGCCGGTAGCAACACTGTTGCAGTAGGCATCACTGGGACGACTGGCTCTACACTGTCAGAACACTGCGCAGAAAAACACTAGGTTAGGGACATTTTGTGTGTGTGTGCATGCGTCATATGCTGACAACTCTCTCTCACCTGAAAGGAGTTCCAGTCTCCCGACTGAGGAGTGTGGGTAGAGTTGGGCGTTACGTCATTGAGTCCTGAGTGAAAACAACAATAGAAAGAGGCTGTCGACACAAACCGAGAGAGAACACAATGCATAACCACAGTTGGACGAGTCATGGCAAGTTGGAAAATAATTGGGCAATTTAATAAGAGTAAACAAGCTAGCGAAACGACATTCAGAACTGCTGCTTACCTAGTGACATGAGCTCATCATCTAGCAGGCTGATACCCAGTTCTTGTGACGGGGTCTGTAGTGAGGGGGTGTCTGGGTAGGAGGGAAGTCCGGTGTGCGAGGTGTCCAACCCTGTCAGGTCTAGGAGGGCTGTGCTACTTCCTGTGGAGAGATCAAACATGTCAGTCTTTGTGATCAAATGTTTGAAACTACTGAACTAAACACACGGAACACATTTGTGAAAATGAACAGGGAAACAACGTGGTTGATTATGCTGGATGTCCTGAGGTTCAGTCTGTGCATGTGTGAACAATGTTGGGAGTGTGTAGAACAGTGTGTCTGCCCCTCTGAGACGCCAGCAGGTTCAGGTCGTGACCCTACAGAGGTCCTCTCTCTCTCACCTAGTAGTGTGGGCATGGCTGTGCTGTCTCCGTTCACCTCTTCTCCCTTCACCAGCTGTCTGTACAGGTTGATAACCTGCGTCAGGCTGTCATTGGCCTGCAGGATGTCAGCTGGCGTAACAGACGTACACAGAGGGTGAGCTATGCAATGCGTCAATACAGAACACTACATAACCATATAGTACTGTCTAACAACCGTACAGAGGCATGCATCACTCTTCAGCCATTTTGAATCATACCTGCTGTATTGATGTGATCACACTATATGTATAGAACAAAGAAGGCCCGCACACTCTTACGGCTCCCAATTCACTGCTTTATTGACAACGTTTCGATCCGAAACGGATCTTCGTCAGGTCCTGACAGTGTGCGCGCCTTCTTGTTCTATACTAGTATTCTTTATTAGCCCAGCACCTATGTTTTTAAGAATGTGCATATGACCAAACTTTTCTAACTTTTCTATCACACTATATGTAAACATAAGATTCTCACCCAAGGCCTCATCGTTGTCCTCTGTGTCGCTAGCCAATCGGAACAAAGTAGGCCTCATCTTTTCACAGCTCTGGTATAGGTCCTGCAAACACAAACACATTTAGAAATAGCCCATTGCACACACACACACCCCTAGTGGTGTTGCTCTGTGCTGACCTTGATGAGTTCCTGATTGCTCTGGGAGCTGCTCTCCTTGCTATAGTCTCCCAGTAGCTGGGTCAGCAGGCCCACACTCTCCTTCACCTCCTGGATGGCGTTCACACGCTTAGACACCTTCTCCATTCGCTTCTGGTCCTGGAGGACCGTAACAGAACACACACACACTCAGAACACTGCAATAAAATAAAAACATTATCCCATAAAAGAAAAGCTGGAGCGCTCTGAAGTCTGCATAGGTTGTTTTATTGCAGGCATATACAGTACAATTATGAGAGCAGTTGTAGGGATAGTAAATCACAATCGTGAGGGAGTTCAGAATTCAATCCATAAAATCATTAGAAGTGCTTTGACGATATAAAGTGCTCGCTGTTTACTTAGCGTACTAGTAAAAAAATTGACTGCGTTGTGAATGCAATAGACATATAAGCATTGATTGACACCCACCCAAACAAACACACAATCGCGCAGACAGGAGTAAACAGAGTAGGACACACCTCCTGCACCATTTCCTTAATGAGTTTGTTTGCTGCTCTTAGATCTTCAGGGTGAGTGCTATTCAAAAGCCGAGACAGCATCTACAAAGGAAGGAAGGGAAGAGGAAGGAAAACAGGGGGAAACAGGAGGAGAGGTAAAAGAGGAAGAGCAGGCCGTTAGGGAATACATGAAAATTACAGTGGAAGAATGGAAAGACGACATCAATTCAAAATGTCCGCTAATGTCATCTCTATTGACAAAACTCAAGGGGCTGCTTCATTGTCATCTTTACCTTGGACTTCTCCTCATCCTCAAAGATGACGCTCTTAGTTCTGGGCGGAGGGGGTGGGAGAGGCTCATCAGGAAGTACCGGGTCCTGCTTCACAATGCCTGGAAGAGAACAGGGAACCCCATCCATGTCACATGAATAAACAGCCTGTCACCGGCACTCCCTACAGTGTATAGTACATCATGTATATAGAGTGGGTTTCCGGCACGTTGGTAATAACATTGTTTTCCCCATGAAGTTATTGTAAAAATAAGCAGCCCAACCAACGGATTCAGGGCCAGGCTAAGAAATATTGTTGGCCGTCACTCCCTGGAGCAAAACACTTAACTTGAACACTATGTAATTATCTTCCATCATACTACACAAACAGTCATACTACACAAACAGTCATACTACACAAACAGTTTTTTTCTCTCACTTAGACAGACTAAGTGGAAGAAAAAAAATTCTGGATGCAGACTCAGGAGTTTCAATATGATTTTGTGTTATGTTGGTGCATAACTATAAAAAGAAGAAGTGAGATTGACATGGACAAAATACTATTTATATCAGGAGCACACGTTAGGGGAACATACAGATAACTATAAAATTTAATGAGTGAACTCCTGAAATGATCATACAGTTACAGTACTGTAATAATCATATGATTTAACCATATTCCTCGTCCTGAAGTTCCAGCATAGTGAAAACAATGAGAGTTGATAGAAAAGGATCAACACAGAGAGAACGTTTTATTTCACTCCTATTCTTTCTACGCGTGTCATCACTATTAAAGCTCACCTTGTTTCTTCAGCATCTGGTAGGCGTCTGCTATCTTGGGCTCGTCAGGCAGGCCCACCGTCCAACTGAACATCACCTCCAGAACCTTCTTCTTCACTGGCTCTGGGGCCCGAGTACCCAGGTACTGCACAGGAGATGAGATTTAGGAACATCAAAACAGACATAATGGATTACTGTGTTTTGTTTGTTTATAAAAGGGGTTGAGTTACATAAAGGGTTGTTCCATTTGATTTCAATCACTTGTTGTCCGCACCCTTTTTGATTTGAACAAAACTTTCCATACATATTGGCCCGTAGTAGAAGTGGTCAGAAAGTGACTTATTGGACCGAAATGACAAAACATTCAGGTGCTCAAAATGGACCCATTTTGCATACCCCACTTCTACCATGGGAAAATACGTATGGAATATGGAAAGTTTGGTTCAGATCAAAAGGGGTGCAGTCAAACAGTGATTCAATTCAAATGGAACCCTAGAGAAATAGCCCTCCAGACAGTACCTTGGGTGAGACCACCTTGATGAGCTCGTTGAGGAAGCGGAATTTGCCCACTTCATTGTGGAATCTCTTCCCACAGTTCTTCATGCACATCTCTAGGACCTAGGGACACATATATGTTATGATACTGCTGGTGGTGGGATCACTTACAATTAGCATATTCTGGCTAATGGAGATGTCAGTGAGCATGTCAACCAATACATTACCCCGATAATGGTATACTCACCATTAGTGCTTGCATGGCCTCCCATTCTTGGGGTGACTGGATCTTGTGTGCCAAAAGTCTGGTAGCCAGTTGAGGACTAGGGGGGAGGGAGGTGACATCAAATAAGAGTACCTGTATGGTTTGCCATATGTTTAAACATGTTGAAGTACTGACTGACAAAGCAAGCCTATGACCAACTCTCCACATGTTGGTCCTCCTTACCCTTCAGGCTCATTGTTGAGCTGTTCACAGAAGCCCTGAATACTGTCCCAGTCCGCCTCCTTGTTCCGAGGGTTGGTGGCTTTGTCTGGGGAGAATAAAAGCAAATTCCAGAACCTGGGGCTTATCAACATTTTCAAGGGTTTGTCGCTACCCTAGAACCAAATGCACAAAGAAAGCTTTCGTGTTTACTTGCTGCAAACGTTAGCAGAATGACTCCTCCCCAATTTATTTGACCATTGATACTTAGCCACTGGATAATGTGGCTAGTTAGCTTAGCCAGTCTTATTCACCAGTTTCAAAGTCGGACTTTGTTGTATTTGTAACAAATTGCGTATTAAGAACATCTAAAATAAACGATATCCGTGCTTGTCAAGGCATTATTCTGCGTAAACAATACAGGGATGAGGACTGTTTTTGTCCCGACCTTAGCATCGCTACGTTATAGCACGCTAGCTAGCACTTTGGATAAAGCATCATCATCACTGGGATGTTCATCCACTGCACATACAACAATTATGCTCATGACACTACAACTACAGCGCATTCTCTACCTCAGTTTTCTGAAAGTAAATTGTTCACGTATTGAGTCGTTATAGCAGTAAAAGCATCGTATGACTCACTGACGCGAGACTCCAAGCTCTCCTCCTCTGGCGGCGCCGCCATTTTCGGGATTCCGATTGCCAAACTGGCAGCTATCGCGTTACTTTGCCTGTCTCATGCAACGATATGGGCGTCATCATATCAAGCCATTCTTGGTAGTCCCCCTACTACACGGTTGTCAAGGATAAAACCTGAGGTGCGTGATGATGCATTTTATGACCGATATCATCTTGCACCAAAAGCCTCCATGTCAAGTCATACTTTCCTCTTTTGTTTGTTGATATTTGTTAATAATAAAAAATTCAATTAAATAAAAGTCAAGTCATACTGCCACATGTCAGCCCTAGACCTGCTGCTCTCATCCAAATACACAGACACTACTCACACACCATAACTCTATGTCATGCACGATCATCTCATCTTCCATGATTGATATTCCAGGATGTTTATGTCACTTTTCTACACAGATACCACGAAAAGGCACAAAGTTCTATGTTTCGTCGTCACATGTAAAGGCTCCATCAGGAGCAAGACAGATGCATTGCAATAGAAACACACCCGGTAGGCTAAAGCCTTCTGGCTGTTGCCCATGGTCTATTTATGTTTTTTTAAATGACTGATATACCTGATCCTTCTCTGCCTCCACAAAGTGTGTTCTCAACCCTCAACCATTGATGACAAGCCTGCTCCTAATAGCACAGAAACTGGAAACATAAACAGCAATATGCAGTTTAGAGTTTCACTTATACGTCTATTAAACTCCACAGAGAGGAGGAGAGACCAACAACATATTTCATAAAAGTTGTCAAAAAGAGTTTGTGTCGCTGTCAACAGACAGTGTGTGTGTCCTGTAATTATAGTGGCCAAAAAAGTTGCCAAAAAAAGTATTTAACTACTCCCTCTAGCGGACAGAAAGGAGTAACGTTGTTGAATTCGTTTCATTTCAACAGCAGGCAGCCGAAGCAAGGTTTGGCAGAATGGTCGGCTGCCTTGATTACAATTAATTTTTCATAATACATTTAACTAACCATCATCGCCATCCAAACACAACTGTGCATTTATCTGATACATGTATCTTCTGTTTTGGCGTCAAGAGGAGTGCACGAGAAAGAAAAAACGCCTTGTTCTGGAGTCTGACCGGTATAACGACACAGATGGGACTGCACCATATAACAAGCAACCACGTTTCCCATTTAAAGTTTTGGATGAATGCTTCAACATAAGGATTGTAACTGAGTTCACACGAATAAGGGACACGTTTCGGGTCAATGAATGTGTTTTTCCAAGTGAAAACATGGCTAGTTAGCTTCAGCCAGCTAACTAGCTAAAGTGCTAACTGCATCAGTCTGAAACAGGGTTGAGATGTTCGTCTATATTTGGACCGAAGCTAACTAATCCAGGTAGCTAGCTAGCCACTGACAACATTTCTGTGACAAGCTGTCAAACCCATTGTATGTAGGATTCTTTTTATATGGTGATTATTGATTGTGCGTGTTGGGAAAACTTGCAGATCGAAACTTTGATCACATCTGCAGGCGGAGTTGTGGAAACCATGTTTCATTGACATCGCAAAGTTAGCCTGCTTGCTACCAAACGTGACTTCAACGCTACTATCCTCGACCAGTCAATGGAATTCCGAATGAGTCATTTCGGGTGTTGTCCTCCAAAATTCGAAAAGCAGGAGGACGGCTTCTAGAATCTTACAAAAGCTTATTGAAAGGAATAAAATCTGAATGTTTCCAAACATGGGGTCGTTAAAAGCACTTCAAGAATGGTGTCGGATACAATGCGAGAGTTACAACGATGTAGACATCAAGAACATGTCATCGTCTTTCCGGGATGGCTTGGCATTCTGTGCCATAATCCACCGATATAGACCGGATTTGATGTAAGTATTTAGTTAGTTTCAATACACTTTGAAAAACGTTCTCCACTTCTTCCCAGGCCTAAACAAGATGATCTTGTCCCTCTGAAACAATACATATTTAGAAACATAACACGCCAGCAACAAAGAGCAGGTTTATTTAACACATCAGGGCAAAAAGTCAATATTGACAAGAATTCTAAAATAACAATGGAACTCACGAACTCATCAAGAATTTAACAATTTGTTGCTCCAAAATAGGATCACTAAGTACAATGTTGCAACGTGCTGTTACAATGTAACAACTGTTAACAACAGAACAATCTGGGTGCTGAACTTCGATACCGTAATGCGTGACTGCTGATTTCACTGTAATCTAATCCTATCAGGACACTCAAGTACACTCTGTGTTCCTGGTCTAACGCTAGGCTAAATTAACTGTTCTAGTTCTTGCCTAGTTAAATTTAAAAAATCTAGCCTGTAACTAGATAAGGGGTGTACTTATATCATGGGGTGGCAAGTTAGTGCTCTCAGCCAGAGCCAGACCACCTTCGGAATTATGTAGCCAGGGAACTAAGATTGTCCTCACCTTCACAGAACTGTGGAACGGAAACCTTTTGAACTCGATCAAGATCATGTCACTTCAACATGAAACTAAATATAGGGAGGGTGTGCCTTCTAGCTTGTGTTGGTGTTTATCATTTTAGCACCCGTGTTTGTGTGGACAAAGATATGTTTTGCTAACCTACATTGCCTTTCGCCACAACAATCAGTGTTCCACTAACAACGTTGTTGTGAGCTACTACAGCCAGCAAACCTAGGCTTGACTTGTAATCCAGGCGTCACTGCAGAGACTGTTTCTAAGCAGCATTAGAAAGGGGAAAACCAAGGGTAAGCCAAGTGTGCAGTATCTAATGTAGGTTGACAGGTCTGGCCCTGTCTGTAACAACACACCCCTTTTCCTGTGTGGGACTCACACACACTGCAGTCACAAAACAAGGGCACAGTTAGGCCACAAACTAACTGCATCAAAATTATGTCGATGATGGGTTGCAAGGAGACGGAAGATGGTAAATAGAACTGCCTTGGCTCAGAGTAGGAGTGAGCAAACGATGATGCCTCCCATTCAATACAGTACAGATGATTCAGGTACAACCATGCACCTCGTACTGTAACTCTGCTCTGTAAAGGAATGTCTTATTACTGTACAGCAGATGTCACATGTTGTGTGTCCATGTCCTTCAACGTGTGTGTGAATACCAAGCGTGCATGACCTGCATGCAGGATCTCATACACACTGCACCTATCCTGGCTTATGTGTGTGTGTGACAGGACATGAGATCACACGACGTGACCTAAGCCTTCAACTACTACATACAGTAGAAAGGAGTGAGGGCAAATGACACCAGATATGTTACAGTACATCTTTCTCTATGGGTCAAAGGCTAAAGAACCAGCTCTACCTCTGTCTCCTGAGCTCAGAGCTATTTGGCCAGGCAGCCTCATCAGCCAACTAGCAGCGCAGCAGTGGCCTGGCCTCTCTGTGACTGTCTTCAGTCTGATCCAGACAGACAGGCCGTCAGGGTAATCTGCAGCAGGGGCCTCCTCCTGCCAACCTGCATTTAGCTCTCATGCTACTATAGCCAGCCAGTGTACAGTACTGCACAGCGATGCTACTCCAGTTCTTAGCACTGACAGCGTTCAGCACGCCACTGTACTATACAAATGACTTATCTGACTGAATCCTGGTAATGTCATTCAGGATCAGACAGGGTCCAGTTCTCTCTGACTGAAGTGGCTCTTGGTTCAGGGTTAATAAGCAAGGTGATTAAACTGAAGCTATAAGCCTGACCAAGGTTGGGTAGCTGCAACTTGTATTATTTCCTCAGTACCAACAATAAGCCTTATTCAGTAGATCCATCAATGGGTTCAGACAGATTGGCCCATATCAGTTATTATTCAGTCAGTATTGACCTCCGTTTCATGTGATTTCGGTGCCAGACTACGGTCTCATGTCAGACGTGTTTTGTTTGATCTGTCATTCTCCCCTACACATGACGCTATTGGCCTCCGTATTGTCTCTCTTTTCCCCTTTCTGTGTTTCACTTCCCGTTTCCACCCTGACACGGTGTTCTCTACCTCTGTGTTTCTCAGTTGAACCTTTCTGACGGGTTGAAGTTCATTTTCTCCCACACAGTGCAGCTCACCCATCCAGACTGTTCAAAATGTCTCCTCTTTCCTCTTTACTGTCCACGCAGCAACATCACCACCAAATATGCTGAGGATATTTGACTACATGCTGTGTTTTGTTGTTTAACCACCAGAGCATGTAGCTTAAAGCAGACCGTGTAGCTTGTTGGCAGCGACACCAAGTCCACTCACACACAGTACAGGACTTAATCATGAGGATGGTTGACAGCGAGCACACCGGTGGCAATGGCAGGCCCCTCGTCGAAAATCAACTTGTGAGCAGGGCAGCAATACTTGTTGGATTAGGTTCTCAGTGCCTCATCCTTCCATGTCATGGTCTGCAGTGATTCTCCCCCAAAAATGTGCAATGCTCGCAGAAGGAGTGGGTTAAGTCGGTCTGGAACTGTTGGCAGAGAGAAATGTGCTGTTTTTCCAGTCAATTTCTTGCAATTCTATCAATTTTTCCATGGAGCCGAGAAAACATTTTGCAGTGTGAAAATGAATTTCCTTCCATATAAACACATTTTGCCATGGCTAATTCTGTGTTCTTAGGCTCAAACATTATAACAAAATCAATCGGGGCCCCTGGGCATGTACCCTAACTCTGTGTGCCCTGTCACTAATCCAGCCATGCCAAAAATACTTCATCTATTGTTAGTATAATTTTTGTTTCTCCCTGACTGTCTAGCTTTTATTGATTTCTTGTTCTCAAAGATTATATTGTAAAAAAAAATGTGATAGGTCAATTATTTTCTCTCATTTTAGTTGTTGTGGCAACAACAATTTAGCTGCTGCTAAATGAATACATGGGAAGCATTGCTCTGATCTGGCCTGTCAGGCTGTCAGCTGTTGAAGCCCCGAGGGGCACCACTCCAGAGACTCCAGTGTTACTCAAGGACGATTTGGCAATGGCAGTTGCTGCACTTTGCACAACTTTGAATAATAGCAGGCTCGGCTGTAGCATTAGCGCTTTAGCACCAGTAGGCCTACAGCAGAGTGGCAGTGTGTGTGACGTAGCGTTAGGTTAGGACGGCTAGGCTAAGTGCATTTGGGGCCATGAGAGTCAGATTAGGGGGAGAACAGAGCTCCCTTTGTGCTATGGGCTGCCTCATACCAGTCTGTGGGCTGGCTGTGCTATAGGCAGTCTCATACCAGTCTGTGGGCTGACTGTGCTATGGGCTGTCTCATACCAGTCTGTGGGCTGACTGTGCTATGGGCTGTCTCATACCAGTCTATGGGCTGGCTGTGCTATGGGCTGTCTCATACCAGTCTATGGGCTGGCTGTGCTATAGGCAGTCTCATACTAGTCTATGGGCTGGCTGTGCTATAGGCAGTCTCATACTAGTCTATGGGCTGGCTGTGCTATAGGCAGTCTCATACTAGTCTATGGGCTGGCTGTGCTAGTGAGGTTTCCTGTATCCAGACTGAGAAACAACATGTTGGTGTTTTTCCTATATACCTTTAACAGAGCAGAAACGTTGCGTCCAAAAGCAACTCACAAATGTTCTCGGTTTGCGTCCCAAATCCCACCCTATTCCCTACATAGTGCACGACTTTTGATCAGGGTCCATAGAGCGCTGGTCAAAAGTAGTGCTCTACATAATGAATAGGGTTCCATTTGAGATGCAGGCCCAGTTTTACAGCAGGATGTTAACTGGTGGGAACATGGGGTTTAGTTCCCTGCTCCAGGCCCAGTCAACTAGCCACCTACTCATTACTGCTGTGTTGAGCCAACCTGCTGTCCTTTCATCACGGTGGGGTTCACCCATAAAACACTGTTGATGTTGATGTGCGCTGTGGCCACATTCTCAGTGAAATATAGAGGTAACTGGTTGTGTATGGCCAA
This sequence comes from Salvelinus alpinus, assembly GCF_045679555.1. Lineage (NCBI taxonomy): Eukaryota > Metazoa > Chordata > Actinopteri > Salmoniformes > Salmonidae > Salvelinus > Salvelinus alpinus. The sequence goes on from NC_092087.1 coordinate 78,809,978, forward strand.
ACACTGTCTCTCCTTCTGTTCGGATCGTGATGGTGTTTGATGGGCCATCACTCAAGTCTTTTCTGATGAGATCAAACCGACTAACCCCGCCAAGATAGTTAGGCCTGTCATTACTTAGATGCACTAAGCAAAAATTGCTCCGCCATTTCCTGGTTGCTAAAATTCTAATAGTTAGCCTAATTTCAGTGTGTGTGACAAAACAAACAGTCATTGTGTAGACAATCATTGTACCATCTAAACCTCTTTGGAAAATATTTCCCATAACCCAAAATATAGTATATTCATTCAGCTGTTTGAAGCTGGTGTACAAAACCCAAAGTAAAAGACGCAAAAACAAAACCTCAGAACGGGAAGCAGAGAAATAGCACGTATAGAACAGATCTACCACTTCTTAGACATACTTTCAATGGGAATTCATCTATAACTGATCTATAACTCAAATTTCTATGTGAATTTGGTCGGGTTGCCCAAAAAGTGACATATTATAGCTTTAATATGCTATATGGGTTATTTCTGGTCTGGTTAGATGCTCAACCTTTTACATAACAATAGCAGTGTGATCTCTCATAATTTGACTAGTATTGTGATTGTATCAATGATTTAGAGTAGGTTATTCGTTTAGATTTTAAATGTTGTCTTTTTCCCCCCCTGTCATGCCAGAGACTTTGACTCCCTCTCCAAGGAGAATGTCTACGAGAACAACCGTCTGGTGAGTCACTAGAACACATCACTTCTCCACACGCAGACACACTCTAATAGCCTTGGCCTAGATGTAATGATTAGTTGTGAACCAGCTAGTGACTTCATGTTGCCGGATACTGTAATTAGCTGTGACAAGTCAGTCATGGTTGCTACTCTGGTTCCATCCTCTGTGTCTGTGGTAGGGTATGTATTGGGTGAGTTCTGTTATGCTAGAATACAGTGTAGCCAGGTGTAGGCCCGCTAGTGTCTATGAGAGTGTGAGTGTTGTTTAGGAAGGTAATAGAGATGAGTAACAGATGTCACATGGGTGAGACAGTGGAGCAGTGTCTGCAGTTAGTCAGCTAACTATCATACATTTTCATCTGTCTGCTTCATGTCTGTTTGTCTGTCTTTCTTTCTATGTATCTGTCTGTCTATCTGTCTCTGTCTGTCTGTCTCTCTGTCTGTCTGTCGAGAGCATAGTTGTTTATTGGTTCCTGCCGGAGCCTGACATGTGAAGGGGGGGAGGAAAGGGGGCGCGAGAGCAAGCAAATGAGGACAGGAAAGAATGACAAAACGAAAGACAAAACAAAACAGTTAACCAAAGGGAGGATATGAAAAAAAACTAGTCCTCCGCTGTAGGCTTGTTTGTAGAAATCATTTAAATAACAAAGCCAAATATTTGTTTGTCAACAACTGCAAAGGGGCCAAAATAACATTGTCGTGATGTTGAGTAGGCCTTGGTTAGTCTACTTATAGCAATCCTCAACCTGAGTTTGAGTTGACAGCTGAATGCTACTATTTACATTTCTTTCCAATAATCCAAGAGCTTTTTCAGGGTTGAAGCAGTTGGTGGTTGAAATAACTGCTTCACTGGCAGCATGTCGGATATCTGTGAACATTTGTAGTGTTTCACTGTAGCTACGGCATTAGCCTGAGTTAGCCCGAGACAGCCTAATCCTGAACCCAAACACGCAGCATGCTAAACTAAAGCTAGATGATTAACTTCCAATCACTGTCTACACGGTAGATTTCAGTTGTTCCCCTGCGTTGGTTTACCATTGTTTCTCAGACGTATCTGACTACTGATAATCCTTGAGAAGGTTTAGTCATCATGGGACGTTCTGTTTTGAGTTAATTGCTAGAGTTGATCTTGCTGCTGGGATAACATTCAGCTCAACTACTGTCTGCAAGCTGTCGTTGTTTTGACTGATATTACATTTGATGAATGTGTCTGTTTTTCACATGCAAAAACAGCTCCCGTTCACTGGTTTGTTTAAATGTACACAGTTTGTAACAGTTTGTTTACATGTACACCGTTTGTTTACATGTACACCGTTTGTTTACATGTGCACAGTTTGTTTACATGTACACAGTTTTGCATCAATTGTGGCCCTGTTTATTGAACAGCTGCCAAGTGATTGTATTATCCCCAGTGTTTTGTAACCTGACCAGCCCTGCGTTCCAAATGGCACCTATTCCCTACATAGTGCACTACTTTTGACCAGAGCCCTATGGACCCTGGTCAAAGTAGTGCACTATATAGAGAATAGGGTGCCATTTGGGGCAGAGAACTATTAAGGCCTTCATTTCCTCAGTGGAATTTTTCATTAGGTAGATGGTTATCCAACCAACAGTATTCTGGCAGGCTTTAACATTTAATTATGACCAAATAACGCAGAGTTTTTTTTTTTGAAGCATGGGGTCAAGTATCAAAGTGTACATGGGCGCGTGCATGCACGCACACACACAATAAAATAACTAATGTCTGTTTTCACATTGTTGTCTTTCTCCTTTCTCTCCCTCCCGCCCTCCTTCAGGCGTTTGAGGTGGCGGAGGAGGAGCTGGGAATCCCTGCTCTGCTGGACCCAGAGGACATGGTATCCATGAAAGTGCCTGACAGGCTGAGCATCATCACCTATGTCTCCCAGTACTACAACTTCTTCACCAACAAGTCCCATGGTGAGTAGTACAGCTCTGGGGTTGGAGGACCCAGACACCATGAAAGCGCCAATCCAGGACTGTGTTGTGGAATGTTGCAGATAGAATTGTCATGAATAGAGCTGACGTGATTCCTTTTTCTATTTGTCAGAGAGGCATATTTGTTCTACATATTATAGTTCTATCTGAATGTTCCACAACGATCGCTTACTGACCGGTGGTCCAGTACTCCTGGGCCTTTAGTACACAGCTGTAACCTAAACGGTTCGCTAGCTGGATGAGAAGTGGTCCTGTGTTATTAGATGCGACAGTATCACTGACAGGCCGTCACTGAGTCACTACTATACGATTGCATTTGTAACTGGTCTCTCAAAAGGCCCTCTGGGTTTTATAGTGCTCTGACACAAAGGAAAATATCTACAGTTAGCCCATGCATAAACTCAATAAGAAATTGACTGATACCATCTCCCTCTCCTGTAGCCAACCCCCCCTGCTTGAAGAGGTCCAGTGGTACAGGCCACATTGAGCCGGCCCAGAAGAGACCGGTGGCCCCTCTAGAAGACAAAGTGGTTGAGCCCGAGGTAAGGGCTACGATGGTATCGGGAATCAGATGATGCATGAATACATGTGGTAAAGAGGTCAATGGAATGCTACCAAAACAATGGAATTGCCATGGAAACGCGTATGGGGAAAGGTCCTGAATCTCCTCATTGCTCCGCAGCAATATTAGCCTATTGTTTATATGTGTTGCTAGCTTCCAACCAGAACATTAAGCTAGACAAGACCACCGACACAAACAAACAGACTATACAGCTACAAGTTGTGAATGGCGTTACAAACAGACTATACTAAACAAGTTAAATGTCTTACCTGTGTTGACAGGTAAGACACACACATAGCTAGCTACATTTTCCACACACATAGCTAGCTACGTGTAGCCTACTTGAACACCGGCTCCCCACAATGCCACGCTGTTCCACGCCGAATTGCCTGAAGCCAAAGAGCTCTTCTCACAGGCTCTATTTCCCAACGTGGGAGCACTGCAAACCGTAGGTCGGGCTTTCTGACCTGGTGTATGTTATTTCTGTATAACAAAACTCGACGACAAAGTTGCCTCTTTTACACTGGGGGTCAATAAGAAATCATGTTTTCCTTGTTATTACGTGAATATCGATTTATGCAGATATTCTGGATTTACGGATTGTGTGTATGATGTCATTCACATGATTCTAATTCTAAGCCTTATTAAATTAAACTAATGGCTGTGTGGACCCCAGGAAGAGTAGCTGCTGCTTTTGCAACAGCTAATGGGGATCCTAATAAAATACCAAAAATACTACATTGATTTAACTGTATTGTACATGCATTATAACTAATGAATTGTATTTGTTTAACATAACAGGGAATATATTTGTGCTTGTATTTTGGCATGGACAAGACCTGGACAATCACTCAAAAGGTGTTATGTAACATTGACTGTCACAGTATCAGGTGTCGATGCTAACGTTTCAGATGCGTGAATGGATTGTTGTCTGTCTATGGCATCTATTGGTGTGACCGTATGGTAGAGGTTGGGTACTAGTTGGTGTGTGAGTGTTTCGATTGAAGTCACGTTGTCCGTTACATCAATGCAGTACGGGATTGAGTAATTCTATTTACTAAACACATTTTAGGCTAAACTTGTAGGATAGGCCATCTCAGAAATATGGCCTATAAGATAGTATTGATGTGGACTATATCCTAGAAGTTTAGTCTCCATTGTTTTTCTTTTAAAGATAGCCTTTGTATCCCGTCTCTCCCCTTCTTCCGCATGCCTTCTACGACTTCCTCCCACCGCCCCCCCCATACCGGCCTCCTCCCTCCTTCCCCGTCTTTAGACGGAAATCCACTCCTCCTCTCCCTACTCTTCCTCCTCCTCTTCTTCTTCCTCCTCTTCTTCCTCCTGGCCTCTGACCTCCTCCCCCCTCTCTGGTCCTGAGCCTAGACAGTAGGATGGGTGGGGGGCTAGGGGGATCGAAACAGTTAGGTCAGTCATTTTGAACTTTAACCTCTGTACATAGACACTAACTATTTAACACTTGTTTTATACTACTAACGTTGTGTGCCAAGTTTGAACACTTGCTGCTAACCCTTTGACTTTTAACTAAAAACACCTGCTAGAGTTTCTTACATCACTAATACTAGTTTTCTACTAGACTTTCCTTGCTAATTAGAGGCTGGTTTGGAACTTTACTACTTTTCCACTTAATACATATCACTTTTTAATATCAAGACAATGTTTTTCAACGATTATAAAATAAATGTAGCTAGTTAAGGCAATGACTCTAAGCCGAGGAGGTGGTGGAAATATAACAGACTGGTTTTAGCTAGATAAGCAGAATGATAAGCAGAATGAATCCTCCACATCCTCGATCCTGACTCCATGTTTGATCTCCCCCCCACCTCCCTCCCTCCCCCCTATCCTCTCCATCTCCCCCATCCCACACCCCCTCCACCTGCGACCCTCACCCCCTGGCCACCTGCCTGCCACGCCCGTGCTAGCTGAGTCTACCTGGTCCGATGGGTACGGACGGGGGGGTACAGGCGGGGGTGAAGCGTAGCACCCTCAGCAGCAGCTGCGCCGCCTGCCAGAGGCACGTCCACTTGGTGCAGAGGTTCCTGGTCGACGGCAAGCTCTACCACCGCAACTGTTTCAGGTGAACACCACCCGTTCAGTTACTGTGTATCTGGTCTGCACAGCTACTACAACATGTCATACTGCTCAATCTGTTTACTGTATAATGATAAAACACTGCTATTCCAGTTACTCAAAACAGACAGTTGCATATCCTCTGTTGATATGTATTTCCAGAGTTTGAAGAAGTTCAACTTGTTTTTACAAGTGTTTAATCAATGTGCTTACCACAGGGTATGTCAGAGCCTACTATAGTCTGAATGTTGCCTCCTGCTCTCCTCTCTCTCAGGTGTAGGGAGTGTAGCAGCACTCTGCTGCCTGGGTCCTACAAGCTAGGAAACGACGTCGGCTCCCTGGTCTGCACGCATCACTTTGCCAGGTCTGCCTTAGCCAATCAGAACGGCCGACCGGACCTAAGTAAGCGACCGACAACGGTTCCGTCCGTCAGGATTGGTCGACCCATGCTGCCTCAAACTTCTCCTCCTTCTGGGAGGGACCAGGCGGCAAAGACTCCGGCTCAAGAGACTCCGCCACCAAAAGAGACTCCGCCCCAAGAGACTCCGCCCCAAGAGACTCCGCCACCAAAAGAGACGCCACCAAAAGAGACTCCGCCCCAAGAGACGCCACCAAAAGAGACTCCGCCCCAAGAGACGCCACCAAAAGAGACTCCGCCCCAAGAGACTCCGCCACCAAAAGAGACTCCGCCCCAAGAAACTCCGCCCCAAGAGGGTGTCACCAATGAGGATTACACCCCCACACCAACCAATGACTCTGACTCTACACCATGTCCTATCTCAACAACAAAAACTGACTCTTTGAAAACAGAGAAAGAGAGGGAAGACAGTGCAGGAGAAAGAGAGGTCAAACCTCCACCCTCCATTCCTCCCAACCCTTTCGATGACATCGAGGAGGGGGAGGAGACTCCGACACCAGCCAAAGACACAGCCAATGGGGTTATCCCTCCTACACCTGTCAGTCATCTAGGACTAGGGAACAGTAAGCCAGTCCCCATCCCTCGCCGCTTGTCACAGCCCTCCCCTCCACCTCGTCCCGCCCCCAGGGTCCGCCCACCCCGCGTTGACAACCTTGCGGTCAATGGTGAGTGGTCGATTAAGGTGATTGACAGCTGAAATAAGTTATGCTATTTGCTACTGTAGATCCTCAATTGAACTGTGAACTCCATCCTAATATAAAATATATGAAACGTCTGATTTTGACTCTCAGGTGATCATGGTGAACACAGGAGATCTCTTCCTCCAGCTCCCAGACCTCGGGAAAGATCCCACTCCCCTGGAAGGTTCGGTATACTGACTAACCTATCTTTACTAGTCTACAGTGATTGGACTACTTCCTCTGTTCCTCTCCCAGTCTCTGTCCAGCAGTCTTTGTGTGTTATTAATGCATGTGGATGTTTTCATGCACTCATCTGTCTTTGTTGTTTTGTCTCCCCCCTCCCTTTCTGTTTCTGTCTCCCCCACTCATCCTGTCTCTCAGCTCCTGTCTCTCCAGCGACGCCCCCAAACCCCCTAACCCGCCCTGGTTGGCCCTCGTCCAATCCCAAGAACCCAAGAAGAAAGCAGCACCTCCCCCTCCCCCTGGAGTGGCCACACCCCCACACACTGGTTCGTTATCTTCTCTAAAAGGGGAGGGCTCCAGACCAGCCACGCCCCCTGCACCCGCCAACCCCTTCGATGAGGAAGTAGAGGAAGAGGAGGTGGGGTCAGGGGAGGGGTCAGTAGGAGGTTTGGTTTCTCCCACTGTGGTGGTGAGTCATCCGTGGTACAGCATCTCCCAGGCTGCAGACGCTGCAGCTGACCCAGACACGCCCCCCATTGGGGGTATTTCCTCCCGCTCTGCAAGCCCCAATGGCTCCAGGTGCAAGAAACGTCCGGCGCCCCCAAAGCCTGTTCCAAAGGCCCCCGGCTCTAACTCAGGTCAGTGGGCCTTGATGGCAACAGAGTAGGACAGAGGTTGGTTAGAGAAGTGGTTCCCAGACAGGGGTACTAGGACCTATCCACAGGGGGTACTTGAAGACTTATCAGACCATCCTGGTAAAATGCAGATGAGGTGGTACTTCAGGGGTACTCTGGGCAGAACAAAATACAGTTGGTGGTACAGTAACCAAAAAAGGTTGGGAACCACTTGGTTAGAGCATTGGACTAGTTTCATCCACTTCACCTCAAATCATGTCAATCATGTGTCTTGTATGTCCTGCACAGCACTGTGGTTTTGTTGTTGTCAGTTTGAAAGTTACCATTCGATGTGTATACATGGATGTTAACAATGTTTTTCTCTCCATCCTCCTCCCATCCAACTCTACTTCGTTTTCCGTTTCAACTTCTGCTCCTTTTTTCTGTTTTCTGATATCACTTCATCCCTCTTTCTTCAGTCCTTCCTCACTCCCAGCCCTCCTCTTCCTCTCCCTCTCCAGCTATTAGCATAGAGAGCCTATCCTCTGCCTCCGACCATAGCTCCTCCCACCCAGCTTCCCTAGGGGGCAGATCCACAGGCGATCAGGACAACCCCTTCACCAAGAGCGTATCAGAGCCCTCCATCTGTGGGCCCTGTGGTGGCTCCACCCCCTCCACATCAGCCAATCGCCTCTCTCCGAGCCCCTCCCCTCCTCCACAGCCAGCCAATCCTAGCTCGGCTCCGGCCACTCCGCAGAGCAATCGGAGTGCCAGGCCCCCGCCCCCAAGACCCCCGACGACACCCAGCCCCCTGGCAGCATCAAGTGCTATCCCAGTTCCACCCCCCAAGGTAAGGGATTCTGGACCTCTCATTTTTTTTCACCATGTAAAAATACATGAACTCCACTAACTTCCAAGAACCTTTTAATGATACAAGATATTCAATGTAATGAGCTTCATACCTAACTAACAAATACTATGATAATTATTTAATACCTTGACATTCATCTCTGTCTTCTCTCTGCTTCCAGCGGACTTGTAAGGAAAACCCTTTCAACAGGAAAGCCTCTTCCTCCCCCGTTTCCTCCCCTAAAACCAGACCCCCTAGAGGCCCTCGCCCCGCCCGGCCCCCCGCACCTGGACACGGCTTCCCCCTCATCAAACGCAAGGTGAGATTGTGAGGACACCACCGTCAGCTAAAGTTTGTATTTCAATGAGTCACTCGATGATTCAGCATCAGACAGTCTGAGTCTTTTTATGGAATGTGGCGACAAGCCAACAGTCTACTATTACTGCTATTACCATAGGCAATGGGATTGGTTATAGTTTGACTAGTGGCGCTAATGTTTTCAAAGGAACAACTCAATCTGGATGTAAATAATGCGAACTGTACCATATTGTATTATTTTAAGATTGCAGTGCTAGTGTTTTGTGATGTGTGTGTTGTTCAGGTGCAGTCAGACCAGTACATCCCAGCAGAGGACATCCATGGAGAGATGGGAGAGCTGGAGAAACAGCTGGATGAGCTGGAGCAGAGAGGAGTGGCTTTGGAGAGAAAACTACGAGATAACCCCAATGGTAAAACTATCAGATCAACCAGTGTTCTGCACTCCTGGCTATCATATAAACCTCTCAAGACTAGTCTTGTGATATCGGGAGGTTGCATGGTCCTAGATTAAGCCTAAGGTCAATAGTCTAATAGTCAGGTCAATAGTCTAATAGTCAGGTCAATAGTCTAATAGTCAGGTCAATAGTCCAATAGTCAGGTCAATAGTCTAATAGTCAGGTCAATAGTCTAATAGTCATGTCAATAGTCTAATAGTCAGGTCAATAGTCTAATAGGTCAATAGTCTAATAGTCAGGTCAATAGTCTAATAGTCAGGTCAATAGTTTAATAGTCAGGTCAATAGTCTAATAGTCAGGTCAATAGTCTAATAGTCAGGTCAATAGTCTAATAGTCAGGTCAATAGTCTAATAGTCAGGTCAATAGTCTAATAGTCAGGTAATAGTCTAATAGTCAGGTCAATAGTCTAATAGTCAGGTCAATAGTCTAATAGTCAGGTCAATAGTCTAATAGGTCAATAGTTTAATAGTCAGGTCAATAGTCTAATAGGTCAATAGTTTAATAGTCAGGTCAATAGTCTAATAGGTCAATAGTTTAATAGTCAGGTCAATAGTCTAATAGTCAGGTCAATAGTCTAATAGTCAGGTCAATAGTCTAATAGTCAGGTCAATAGTCTAATAGTCAGGTCAATAGTCTAATAGTCAGGTCAATAGTCTAATAGGTCAATAGTCTAATAGGTCAATAGTCTAATAGGTCAATAGTCTAATAGGTCAATAGTTTAATAGTCAGGTCAATAGTTTAATAGTCAGGTCAATAGTTTAATAGTCAGGTCAATGGTCTAATAGTCAGGTCAATAGTCTAATAGTCAGGGCAATAGTCTAATAGTCAGGGCAATAGTCTAATAGTCAGGTCAATAGTCTAATAGTCAGGTCAATAGTCTAATAGTCAGGTCAATAGTCTAATAGGTCAATAGTCTAATAGGTCAATAGTCTAATAGTCAGGTCAATAGTTTAATAGTCAGGTCAATAGTTTAATAGTCAGGTCAATAGTTTAATAGTCAGGTCAATAGTTTAATAGTCAGGTCAATAGTCTTAATAGTCAGGTCAATAGTCTTAATAGTCAGGTCAATAGTCTTAATAGTCAGGTCAATAGTCTTAATAGTCAGGTCAATAGTCTTAATAGTCAGGTCAATAGTCTTAATAGTCGGGTCAATAGTTTAATAGTCGGGTCAATAGTTTAATAGTCGGGTCAATAGTCTAATAGTCGGGTCAATAGTCTAATAGTCGGGTCAATAGTTTAATAGTCAGGTCAATAGTCTAATAGGTCAATAGTTTAATAGTCAGGTCAATAGTCTAATAGGTCAATAGTCTAATAGTCGGGTCAATAGTCTAATAGTCGGGTCAATAGTCTAATAGTCAGGTCAATAGTCTAATAGTCAGGTCAATAGTCTAATAGGTCAATAGTTTAATAGTCAGGTCAATAGTTTAATAGTCAGGTCAATAGTCTAATAGTCAGGTCAATAGTCTAATAGTCAGGTCAATAATCTAATAGTCAGGTCAATAGTCTAATAGTCAGGTCAATAGTCTAATAGTCAGGTCAATAGTTTAATAGTCAGGTCAATAGTCTTAATAGTCAGGTCAATAGTCTTAATAGTCAGGTCAATAGTCTAATAGGTCAATAGTCTAATAGTCAGGTCAATAGTTTAATAGTCTAATAGGTCAATAGTTTAATAGTCAGGTCAATAGTTTAATAGTCTAATAGGTCAATAGTTTAATAGTCAGGTCAATAGTCTAATAGTCTAATAGGTCAATAGTTTAATAGTCTAATAGGTCAATAGTCTTAATAGTCAGGTCAACAGTCTTAATAGTCAGGTCAATAGTCCATATTTGTATCTATAGTATAATATTATCCATATTCTCATGGTGGTGTTCCTGTTCTAGATGACGAGGAGGAGACTTTGCTGGTGGACTGGTTCACTCTGATCCATGAGAAACACCTGCTGGTGCGCCGCGAGGCTGAGCTGGTCTACACGTACGTACCAAAGCCTCACCAGAGCCTGTGCTCATTGGCCCATTTAGCAGCTGTCTCTTTAAGATTCTCACACTATTTATTTTCTCTTGACAGGGCCAAGCAGCAGAACCTGGAGGAGAGGCAGGCTGACGTAGAGTATGAGCTGAGATGTCTTCTTAACAAGCCAGGTGTGTGATCTCACTTCCTGTTTGCGAATGACATCATAGAGCACAAGGCCCTTGCAGCTACCTGTGATGGGAAGCTTGTTAACTAAAGTCCTGATTCCATTACACTTTTATTCTTTCCTTCCTCTTTGTTGTTTGACTGAATTCACTGAAATGGAACAGGGTCCAGAAAATAATCCACATTTTAAGTCAGTGCGTTACTCTTCATTCATCCTCCCCTCTTAATCCCTCCATCTTGTAGAGAAAGACTGGAATGAGGAGGACAAGGGCAGGGAGCAGGAGCTGATGACAGAGCTGGTCACCGTCATCGAACAGCGGAACCAAATCATCAACAACATGGATCAGGACAGGCAGAGGTAATCAATCACCTATCATCTACTGTTAGAGCAGGATGGGCTAGTAGATAGGTGATCTGCAGTCGATGTCTGTGTTTTTGGTGATCTTACTGTGCTTCTCCAATAGGGAAGAGGAAGAGGATAAGCTGGTGGCGACCATGTTGAAGAGAAAAGGTAAGACGAGACAAAAGCTTCATGTTTTGTTAGAACTCTCCCTTTCATCTTTCTTTCCGCTAGAAGTATTCACGCTTCTCGTCCATGTCTCTGTCTTCCCCCCCTCTCTCTCTCTTCTTTCTCCATCTCTCCCTTCCTCCAGACTTCCAGAAGGAGCCAGCAGCAGAGGGCGAGCAGCAGCAGCAACAGAAGAAGAAGAAGAAGAAGGAGAAGTTCAAACCCATGAAGGTTCTGAAGAGGTTGAGTGTGAACCAAGGAAAAGGTGGCAGCCCACGCAAGGAGATGGCAGAGAAGGACAAGAGCTGAACAAGGTACGGAAGGATGGATGTGGATGATGGATGGAGGAAAGGAAGAGGGATACCATCCTTTACAGAGGGACATATCAGATGGAAAGAGCAAGGAAACGACAGATGGAAACAAAACACGGTGGAGGGAAGAGAAGGAAAAACAACACAGGATTCTCACAGCTGTGTTAAAGACTGTAATGTGTGCAACCTGTAATATGCTCCCCCTTCCTCTTACTGTAGCATATCCTTCTAGTCGCTCCTCCCTACCAGAGTATGTGAGCAGAGTTAAGCGGTTGGAAATCCCGCTCGCGCTAGCGATCCACCTCTTTTCAACTGCTCCGCTAAAAACCGTTCTGCGCTCACAGGGAAAAAATGGCCGCTCCAAATTCGCTCCGTTCATTAAAATCACAATTTAACCAACACCCATCTATTTTTGTGACTTACCATTTGGTATTCAAGTAATGAAACCAAACCATATGATTTGAATTAAAAGTATTTGAATAAACAAATACGTTGGACTATGCCAAGCCTATTTCTTTTAGCATGTGCATATGGTAAGTACACCATCATGCTTTCGGGATGCGTGTCTTTTCGGATTCCACGATTTGATTATTTAGTTGTGGATGCTACATCGCCGTAATCCCTCTCTTGGTCCTCATCTTGTAAGTCACCTTGATTTAGCACCGGTGTGTTTTAGCAGTTTCTTTATGAAAATATTTAGTGAACTGCATGACAGTAGCTAAAGCAAGGGGTTATAGCAGCACACAAATAGACTACAGATGCATGCTGGGCCAGGCATGCCCTGAGCTCGTGAAGTGAGCGCTACTGGAACGAAATTGGAGCGGGTGAGAAGGCTGACGCTCCAGCCTTTGGGAATCTCGCTCCGAGACTCCAGTCAAATTGGGATCGCTCCACTCCGCTCACATACTCTGTTCCCTACTGCAGCTCCTCGCTCCACTCCGCTCACATACTCTGTTCCCTACTGCAGCTCCTCGCTCCACTCCGCTCACATACTCTGCTCCCTACTGCAGCTCCTCGCTCCACTCCGCTCACATACTCTGCTCCCTACTGTAGCTCCTCGCTCCACTCCGCTCACATACTCTGCTCCCTACTGTAGCTCCTCGCTCCACTCCGCTCACATACTCTGCTCCCTACTGCAGCTCCTCGCTCCACTCCGCTCACATACTCTGCTCCCTACTGCAGCTCCTCGCTCCACTCCGCTCACATACTCTGCTCCATACTGCAGCTCCTCGCTCCACTCCGCTCACATACTCTGCTCCCTACTGCAGCTCCTCGCTCCACTCCGCTCACATACTCTGCTCCATACTGCAGCTCCTCGCTCCACTCCGCTCACATACTCTGCTCCCTACTGCAGCTCCTCGCTACACTCCGCTCACATACTCTGCTCCCTACTGCAGCTCCTCGCTCCACTCCGCTCACATACTCTGCTCCCTACCGCAGCTCCTCGCTCCACTCCGCTCACATACTCTGCTCCACTCCGCTCACATACTCTGCTCCGTACTGCAGCTCCCATGATGCTCTTTCAAATACTGCCACTCCAATGCGTTCTGTACTGTATATATTTGAAGTTGCCTTTGTGTGAAGAGAAAGTTAAGAACTCAACTGCTTTAAGACTAAAACCTTAAGAAACATCTGAAGACTGAATTGAAGAGGTATATTTTGTGTAGCTTTGAGGTTCAGCGCAATATGTGGTTTCTTCTATCCCTTTTCAATATTACTTTGCACATTGTGACCCAGGCCTTTTTTAAATCGGTTTTTAACAAAGATATAAATACTATGACTGCAGGTTTCTTACCATTTATCAGTCTCTTATCATGATCGAAACTAAAGAACACTCCCTCATCTCCTGCCTATTCAGTGGTCCTAAGGTTTTCCCTTTGTTCATGGACGTTGCGTACGTCTCATTGTCTGTAGATTGGATACAGAACGAAGAGTTGTGTGTGTCAGTCAGTTGTCTGGTTTGAGTCTGTGGTACTTCTGAACTATTGTGAATCTTTTTAAAAGAGGAACCCGTTGTTGTGAGTAAATACTGCCAGTTAAGGTGGAGTAATGACAACCCAAATAATGACTCTAGCTTTTAGCGAAATGGTTATTTCTTAACTAGCTACTTACCATGTTTCCCAAATCACTGACTATTGGACTGTAGATATTATATTGGACTGTAGATATTATGTTGGACAATGTTTAGGGTTGGATAATCACGGTCTGAGAATGAGACGTATGACCGACAGGTAAGAAATCGTTAAGATGGAATGTAAGTAATGACTTTATACAAGGAATGTAAAGCAGTGTATTTAACTAACTTAGTTGTATCATGACAGGTCACTGACTTAATAGTATTACAGAATCTGACCAGATTTACAACCGAAACAAGTGTGAACAGTTCTAGGGGCTACATTATACAATAAGGATTGTAATAAATATATATATATGCATGCAGTGAGTGTACAAAATATTAAGAACACCTTCCTAATATTGAGTTGCACCCCCTTTTGCCCTCAGAACAGCCTAAATTCGTCGGGGCATGGACTCTACATGGTGTTAAAAGCATTCCACAGGGATGCTGGCCCATGTTGACTCAAAATGCTTCCCACAGTTGTGTTAAGTTGGCTGGGTGTCCTTTGGGTGGTGGACCATTCTTGATACACACGGGAAACTGTTGAGCATGAAAAGCCCAGCAGCGTTGCAGTTCTTGACACAAACCGGCACTTAAATATTTTCTTGCCCATTCACTCTCTGAATGGCACACATACACAATCAATGTCTCAATTGTTTCAATGCTTAAAAATCCTCCTTTAACCTGTCTCCTCCCCTTCATTTACACTGATTTGAAGTGGATTTAACAAGTGACATGGATAAGGAATCATAACTTTCACGTGGTCAGTCTAGGTCACGGAAAGAGCATGTGTTCCTAATGTTTTGTACACTCTGTGTATATAAATTCCGTAGCTATCTTTTAACAATGTAGCAAACTATTAATACCTTCCAGTTGATATCAGTTTAACTGTTTTGGGAAAGTCTGCAAAATATGCAAATCTTTTTAATTTATATATTTTACAATGCCTTTGTTTGACTCTGTAAACGCTGTCTAATTCCAATGAGTTTTGCCTTAACTTAGAATCTGCCGTCAAAGTCGATAGTACTATGAGATCCGTTTATGTTAAGAGTGCCCTTATTTAAATGTATTCGTCAATAAGTCTCGTTTTTGTCCGGAGTTAAACTGAATGTCTTGTTATAGTCTGTTCGTATATTGTCTAGTACACGATCTTGTCTTCCATTCAAAATGGCTGCTTGTGTGTTTGTGCATCTTCTTCCTGTTTAAAAACTCACACCAAGGGCTTCTGTAGAGCGATGTTGAAACATGGTCCTAAAGAAACAACAGAATTGCATTGAAATCTGGGAGACTGTGAAATAAAACATATTAATGCCGCTAAAAAGATGTGTGGTCATATTTTAATGTACACTACAACGCTTTTTCACAGTTTGATAAGGATGCATTGGGGTCTTCCCAGCAACATTTGTTACCATGCCATAATTTGAACAAGCATTATGCACAAATGAAGACTAGTATCCAAGTTTGAGTTCAGAATTCCTGTGCGGTGTGTTTTCTGTAGGAGAGTATTAGCAGTATAGTAGATCCATTCAGCAGAGTCAGTAGATGAGTATTCCTCTCTGTCACTCAGACTTCTTCTCTGGCATAATGGTCCTCAGCTCCGCACTGCGGGCCTTATCAATCACCTCCAGCTCACGGATTTTCTGGAAGGCGAGGAGCCACAAACAACCGTTAAAAATGTGTGAGAGAGTGAGTGTACCTACGTGTGTTATTCCGCGTTGTGTTCACCAGTGAATCTGTATCATCGAAACCGTACAATGGAAACACTGTTGTTTTTAGGTGTACATTATTTTCCTTAAAGACATTCCTATGACATGAGGTATATCAGACAACTTACCTGTGAGATCTCTGTGTTGATGATGTTGTGATACTGCTTCCCTTTCCCCAGGGCTGTCATCTCCTCCAGAAACTCCTTCCTCTCCTCAATCTCATCCAAAACTAGGAAAGGAACACAACCCTTAGAAAACTTGCGAAGACCGTACATCAAACCAAGGAGAAACTCCTTAATCAAACACTGTGTTGGGACGGGGTTACAGTAGGTTGGGGCAAATTACTTTATTAGTTTAGTAGAGTCATATAGAACTGAATTGAAATGAGGGGAAAGTTATGTATGTGAGGAGGAGAGATATGTAGAAAACATGTAGGAGAGCCAGAGATGTGGACGACATGTTTCCCCGTGGCCAGAAAGCAGTAACTCTCTCCCTCTCTGAGGTAAACCTCACCCTCCTGGAAGCGGTCCCTCTCCTCCTCTGGGCCCTGGTCCAGGGAAATGTTCCTGGGACGACTGGGTCTGGGTTCCTCCTGTCCCGTAGCTAGAATGTTCTGGAGCCTCCTCTTCTCCTTCTCTAAATCTCCTTACAGAAGAAGAAGTGAGGGAGAGAATGAATGCACATACATCTCTCATCCAGATCTCTCATAGAGGGAAAGGGGGATACCTAGTCAGTTGTACAACTGAATGCATTCAAATGAAATGTGAGAGAACTACTGTAAAAGAGGGCTCATACACATAGGCCTAAATTACTTCTTTCTTTTTTTTTTACAAGAAGAGCATGGTGGTACATTTGTTCCCAGGTGTCCCTGACCAACTATCAGTGAACTAGTTCTGATATCAGAAGAACAGGGCCTCCTATCTTTAGAATTCCAAGCGTCTCGGACAGTTGAAAGGTAGTAGAGCTGAAGCATAACGCGTACGTGTGGCACTGGGGCGGAACCTATCTCTGGTGTAGTTGTCCCCAGAACTACAATTGTCAGCGGTGCGCCTCAGGGGCTTGGCTGGAGTGCGGGTCGTGCTATTCTTTACGACTTTGGGTTTGGGCAGTGAGGGAGGAGCCGATGATGTGGGGTTGCAGGTCAATGGCAAAGCTGATCCCTCTGAAAGTGCAGACAAACATAACATTATCTTACCTTTGTTTGGCAAAATTATTCATAAAACTTCAATTAATGATAGGACTCAAAATAGAGCAACAGGCGTGGAGGAAGTTCAAGCAGTAAGTCAACATTACTTTCCAAGAGAAGATGGATAACAAACATGTGACACTCACTCTTAAGTTTGTCATTTATCTGTCTTTGCTGGAAGTTGGTGAGTCTCGACTCTTGCATCATTACTGTGAAACCAGAGCACAGGTAGGCTTATTGTATTTGTGTGGATCTAACGCTTATACACACACACACACACACACACACACACACACACAAAGAGAGAGAACAAAACCCCACATTTCAGCATCTCCTGAATCTCCTTGCTGTACTGGGTCCTTCTAGGACAGTTCCACAGACCTCCACCAGCTTGATCACGAGAAGACGTCTCCATCTGCAACGAATGACGGAGAAGTTATCTAAAGCCAGCTGGCTAACGTTAGCTGCTGCTGAGCAAAGACCATGGCAGATAACAAAACGTTGCATGCTAGGAAGTCAAGATACCCAAACTGCAAACATTTAATATATTTATCAAGACAACTAAACAGTGTAGTATTTCTTACCATGGATTTCTATTTTTCTCAACTTTCTTGACGCTGCACCATGGGATAATGATGGCAGTGTTTCTTCCGGACATAACTGGCGGCTGCCATAGAAACCATAGATTTTAAAGCCACGTGATGAGGCATTTGGCCTTGCAGTACAACATTGACCCACTAGAGGGAGGCAAAACCACAGATAATTGTACAAGGCATATAGAGCTATGGAAAAATGAGGTGTTCATTTTTGTGCAATAATGTGTTTGAGTGTAACTTATATTTTAAATGTTGAAGAATGAACCTTTTTTTTTTTTATGTTTTCTATTTGCCTCAAGTATCAACTGTGTAGAGCATGGCACATGATTTATCAATCCAAAGAGTTTGGGTATCAACTTGTGCGTTGTGAGACTGTCTAACTAGCTAAAACATCAACATTTTTACCCCATCATCTAGGTTGCTGACTGCTGTTGAATGCTTGAATCCATTACATTTCGTAGCTGAACTGTGAAGTGCGAGCAAACGTAGCGAGGGAGGGAGACAGGGCACGAGGGAGTAAGTTAAGGCATTTATGTTAGACATTTATGAAAGTCCATGTGTAAAGTAGGGTACTGACTGTGGTAGCTATTGGCCTTCTCACTGGCCCTCTCCCCTTCTAGCTCCCTCCCTCCCTCCCTCTCATATTCAATGGTTCTCTTTGTCTCTCTGAGTAACATGCAGCCTCAGCCGATTAAACGCAGCGAATTAGCAGTCAATTTTAGCTTGCCACACACACAAACAGAAATTAAACTGCTTAGGGGAAGGGTTTGTGTTGTGGGACAGAGATCTTGTTGTTGTAGCACTGACTACATGGCAGTGATTTGATTTATTAGTGATGTTTGCAGTGCATTTGGAAAGTATTCAGACCCCAGATTTTTTTCAAAAAATGATTACTTTACAACCTTATTCTAAAATTGATTAAATCACCCCCCCCCCCCCTTCATCAATCTACACACAATACTCCATAATGACAAAGCAAAAACAGGTTTTGGGGATTTTTTGCAAATGTATAAAAAAAAATAAAAAAAAATGAAATGACATGTACATAAGTATTCAGAGCCTTTACTCAGTACTTTGTTGAAGCACCTTTGGCAGCGATTACAGCCATGAGTCTTCTTGGGTTTGACGCTACAAGCTTGGCACACCTGTATTTGGGGAGATTTTTCCATTCTTCTCTGCAGATCCTCTCAAGCTATGTCAGGTTGGATGGGGAGTGTCGCTGCACAGCTATTTTAAGGTCTTTCCAGAGATGTTCGATCGGGTTCAAGTCCTGGCTCTGGCTGGGCCGCTCAAGGACATTCAGAGACTTGTCCCGAAGCCACTCCTGCATCGTCTTGGCTGTGTGCTTAGTGTTGTTGTCCTGTTGGAAGGTGAACCTTTGCCCCAGTCTGAGGTCCTGAGAACTCTGGGGCAGGTTTTCATCAACAATCTCTATGTACTTTGATCTGTGCATCTGTCCCTTGATCCTGACAAGTCTCCCATTTCCTGCCGCTGAAAAACATCCCCACAGCATGATGCTGCCACCACCATGATTCACCGTAGGGATGGTGCCAGGTTTCCTCCAGACTTGAAGCTTGGCATTAAGGCCAAAGAGTTCAATCTTGGTTTCATCAGACCAGAGAATCTTGTTTCTCATGGTCTGAGAGTCCTTTTAGGTGCCTTTTGGCAAACTCCAAGCCAGCTGTCATGTGCCTTTTACTGAGGAGTGGTTTCGACCTGGCCACTCTACCATAAAGACCTGATTGGTGGAGTGTTGCAGAGATGGTTGTCCTTCTGGAAGGTTCTCCCATCTCCACAGAGGAACTCTGGAGCTGCCATTGGGTTCTTGGTCACCCCTCTGACCAAGGTCCTCGATTGCTCAGTTTGGCCGAGTGGCAATACGTGGTTCCATACTTCTTCCATTTAAGAATTATGGAGGTCACTGTGTTCCTGGGTACCTTCAATGCTGCAAAAATGTTTAGATACCCCTCCCCAGATCGGTGTCTTGACACAATACATTCTCAGAGCTCTACGGACAATTCCTTCAACGTCATGGCTTGGTTTTTGCTCTGACATGCACTGTCAACTGTTGGACCTAATATAGGCAAGTGTATGCCTTTCCAAATCATGTCCAATCAATTAAATTTAACACAGGTGGACTTCAAGTTGTAGAAACATTTCAGGGATGATCAATGGAAACAGGATTCACCTGAATTCAATTTTGAGTCTCATAGCAAAGGGTCTGAATACTTATTTAAATAAGGATTATTTATTTTTTTAAATACATTTGCTAAGATTTCTAAAAACCTGTTTTCGCTTAGTCATTATGGGTTATTGTGTGTAGATTGATGGGGGAAACAATTTCTTCAATCCATTTTAGAATAAGGCTGTCACGTAAAAAAAAATGTGGGAAAAGAGAAGGGGTCTGAATACTTTCCGAATGCACTGTACATGTTGTGTTGTTACTTGTTATCCTTTTACCTGATGCTTTTGTAGGACAAAATATATATTATTATATATCATAACGCATTTTCTCAAAATGTGGAATGAATTTCAATAGATTTCAGTTTTGTATAAATAAATTGCTTTAATAGAATGACAACGTAATGACAACATCAATAATATTTGTACATTGTTGTTTCTTGTAGAAGAAAGCAGATGCATCAAATGTGTAGCGTACAAAGGTTTAGAAACTATCCAGAAATGTACAAAATTGAGAGAAAAAAAGAAATGAAATTATTTTTTATAAAAACTACAAAGCAGAGACGGTCAGTATAAAATGACTCCGTAGAAATCCCCTATGGAAGAAGAGACGTGGTGATCATTCACATTGCAGAGGGAGCCGAGAGGGACATTAAACCGGATACAGAAAAGGGAGATGCAGAGGGGAAAACCTATGTACATAAACTATAGCATGTGGCATTTGTTCTAAACAGCTCACTAATTCTCACTAAGAGTAAATCTTTAGTTTAAAGCTGGAGAATTCCTCACAAAAAGATTTTGCCGATTTTGTACTTGCTGAGTCATGTAGATTGTTTTGCTTTGATAATTTGGTCAACAAATGGAATTAGAAGCAACCAGAGCTAACAAATGCAATCCATATCAATAAACAAAAAGTCCAGTGACTTCAACAATTGTTTTATTATTTATGATTAGGATAAGCAAAATGTGTGCCATATATTCTCATCAAGGATATTAGAGCATGTAAAGTGTTATTGGCACATGTACATTGAGTTGAGGTAACGTGCTGCTTTCCAGAACTCTATGCTAAAGTGTTTCCAGGAATTCTCTTTCCATCCTTTTTAATGTCCTTTTTCCTCGTCAACTATGGTTTTGCACAACGCAACACACGAGTCAAGCAGCATCGCAGAAGGTGATACCTAGTCAGTTGCACTACTGAACGCATTCAACCGTGTCTTCCACATTTAACCCAAACCCTTTGAATCAGAGATGTGCAGTGGGGGCTGCCTTAATCGACGTCCATGGCGCCCGGGGAGTAGTTGTTGCAGGTTAACTGCCTTGCTCAAGGGCAGAACAGAAGGTTTTTCCACCACGCC
This sequence comes from Salvelinus alpinus, assembly GCF_045679555.1. Classification (NCBI taxonomy): domain Eukaryota; kingdom Metazoa; phylum Chordata; class Actinopteri; order Salmoniformes; family Salmonidae; genus Salvelinus; species Salvelinus alpinus. The sequence goes on from NC_092087.1 coordinate 78,830,900, forward strand.
GGCTCAGGGTTTCGAACCGGCAACCTTTCAGTTACTGGCCTAATGCACTTAACGGCTAGGCTACCTGACGCCCGTAGACCAACGCATAAAGTTTTTTTGTTTGCCCAAGTAAACTGACCTATTTGAAATAAACATTTCCTTTCAGAAGCAGTGTTGAAGACATGTCAGTGTAATATCGAACCAGAATGTAAAGTCATATAAAAAATAACCAAGAAATACATCACTTAAGTCATAAAAAAAATACTAAAATGAAGTCACACAAACATTTCCTTTAGTTTGGTTAATAGAATCGGATTATTTCAATCTAAAACAACCCTGTTCTGATACACATCACATTGTATTTGTCCTAGGCTGATAGCCTGTGGAAACCCGCTGAAAGCCAGTCCTTACCGGCAATGTTAATCAATCTTTGTTATATAGGTAGCTAGGGTTGGAAAAATTCCATTAACTTTCCCAAAATTCCCCACTTTTCCAGAAATCCCAGTAAGAGGATTCCTGGACATCCTTCTTATTCCCTCCTAATTCCAGGAACTTCCAACTAGGATTTCTGGAAAAATTGGGAATTTTGGGGAAAGTTAGCAGCATTTTGAAACCCTATGTGTATCCTTCTTCCCACTACGGTATTAGTTCTGTGTGCTCTGGGCTCATCATCACAATAAGCCCTCTTACTATACACTATGACACTCTGGCAGCTGGGATCCTGACCTTACACACTAAAACATGGCACACATTGGTTAAAGGTTTATTCTGATTGGCTATTGACCATTGGCTGTGATAGAAAATATACTGTACAGTAAAAGATTATAAGGCCTCCATGGAAAGAGATACACTGTCAAGTCCCAATGAATCCCAATACAAGATCAGTAAGATATCCATCCTTTGTTAACCTGCCGCACACACACACACACACACACACACACACACACACACACACACACACACACACACACACACACACACACACACACACACACACACACACACACACACACACACACACACACACACACACACATTCAGTAGCCACCCTACACCCTTCCAATCTTTGTCTTTCTTTATCCCTTTCTCAGGGTCGTGAGAAGGTGGTGTAGAGACACACACACACACATCCAATCCCATGCATCTCAGTCTCTCATGGCCGTGACAGGGTGGTATAGACAGGCTGTTCCCAGTGTGTAGGACTGTGAGACTGGGCCACGCTGGAGGGGTCAGTGATGGTAGTGTAGAGGGGCCTCTGGCTGGGCCCCATGTAGGAGAAGGCTGAGTACAGCCCCGGGGCCTGGCTGGAGTGGGCGTAGTACGGCCCCGGAGCCTGGTGCTCCCCGTACTCAAACTGTGCCCTGGAGGGCAGCGAGGGGAAGGCTGATCCGTAGTGGGGGAGGCTGAGGGGGGTGTAGGTGACGTGGGTTCCTGACGAAGAGGAGGAAGTCTCTGCGTAGTGGCTCCCGGCCCCGGACTCACTCTTGATCTGGGCCTTGGTGGCGTCTGAGGGGGAGGGCTGTTGATGCTGATGCTGCTTGGAGAGCCAGGCGGCTGAGTGACCGCTGGCGGCGGCGAGGGCGTAGGCGTAGGATGTAGCGGAGGAGCTTGGTGTGGCGCCGCCGCCCTGGCCGACCCCCGGGTGCCCGTTGGGCGGCAGGTACTGGTCAAATTCGTTGACGTCGAAGGGCTCGATGTTGGCCATCACGTCGTGGCTGATCTCGCCGATGTCCATGGTGCAGAAGTCGATGTGGGGTTTCCCGCCCGCTGATGAATGGCCCCCGGAGGCCCCCTCTGCTCCTACCCCCAGGCCTCCTCCACGAGAGGACCCTGAGCCACCGCCGCCCTCCCTCTTCCCCTCCGCCATCTTTCCAGACTGGAGCTCTGTCTTTGGGGTGGTGGGGGGTGTTGGCGGGCTGTGACCCTGACCTGGAAGGAAAAGGAAACATAACGATCGGCAAAGCAATAGAAGTGAAACATTTGGAATGGAGACGGTAGTTCTGTTTCCTTCTTGTTCTCTCAGGTTACAGAAGGCCGTGTGGTGCTAGGTGGCCTATTGTTTGCCCTAGCTAGTTGAAGTAGGACTTACTCATAGTACTGGGTAAATTCATTAACCAATAAAGTTGAACTCACCTGCAGGGTGGTGGTGATGATGGTGGTGGAGGTCGGCCAGGGGGGACCCAGCCCCTGTACTGTGCACATCCAGGTGGAGGGCCTTGTAATGGGTCTGGGCATGGCTGCCCTCCCCCTCTGCTCCCTCCACTCCCTCACCATTGGTCCCCAGCTTGCCGTTCTTGCGTCTGCGGGGCTGGTACTTGTACTCTGGGTAGTCCTTCTTATGTTGTTTCCGCAGTCGCTCCGCCTCCTCAATGAAAGGCCTCTTGTCACTCTCATTCAGGAGCCTGTGGGACAAAACATGGTCATGGCAGGGCGGCAGGTAGCCTTGTGGTTAAGAGGGTTGGTCCAGTAACTGAAAAGTCACTTGTTTGAATCCCAATGCTGACTAGGTGAATAATAATGCCCTTTACCAAGGCATTTAACCCTAGTTGCTCTGGATAAGTGTGTCTGCTAAATAACGTTAATGGTTATATAATATAGTGCCTTTCATTTCAGAAACATATTTGAAAAATACAGGAAGGAAATGTATCTGAAGACAGTAGGACTTTATGCATGAGTCATGCTCCAATTGCACACAAACGCCAACAAGGCCTACAGGTAGCCTATAGATGATCAATTTCCCACGTAGGCCTATTCATTTCAATGCCTGCCAATGCCCACCTCCACAGTTTGCCGAGTGTCTTGCTGAGCTCCGCGTTGTGCAGGTGAGGGTACTGGTCCGCCAGTTTACGGCGCGCGGCCTGCGCCCACACCATGAAGGCGTTCATCGGCCTTTTCACGTGCGGCTTGCTCTTGTTCCCGTTGTTTACGCGCACGGGCATGGGCACGAGCGTCCAGTCGTATCCGTCCAGCACCTGGCTGACCGCCTCGCGGATGCCGATGGGGAACCGGTCCATATCCACCTCTGACTTGGGTACTAGTCCACCGTCCTCTCCGCCGCCATCTGCGCCAGAAAGCCCCGTCAGTTGCTGCGACGGACCGATGAGCGGGGAGTCCCGGCCGCCGGTGGCCCCGGAGTGTGCCGGTGACAGAGAGTGACCATCATCTGAGCCCCCGGGACTCAACTCTGCCTCGGATAGACTGTGCTCCTCTCCAGACATGTTAATGTATAGGCTATTATCGATTGGCAACAAAAAAAATATCCTTGCAGGAAAATTTGGTAAATTTGTTCAGAGAATGCAAAACTTTAAGCTACCGCTGAGAGATGTGCTCCGGACTCGCTCCTTTATATGGAATTATTCCTATATGCCACGCGTAAACCCATAGCCTACTCGTGCGTAATCGAATGTACCCAAATCCTGTCCTTTGCACTTCCCATTCACTTCCACCGATGTCGCCTGAAATTAATAACATAGAATAGAACAAAATTAGGCGATTAACACATTTTACACTGGGCAATGAGGTCAGACCCCATTTGCTAACTTTTTTCACATCATTTTTTATAGACCTAAGCAGAGACTTTACCAAGTGGGAACAGACGTCAATTCAACGTCTATTCCCAGTGGATATTTTCATTACAATGGTAGGCCTAGAAATGGCCGTTAGCTCTGAGACGAACAGAAAGGCATTCATACAATGTTTTCTTGTTTACAGTTATGTTAGGCCACAAAATGTAACGAAATATAGGCTAATATATGTCCACTGGAACCAGTTTATAGGCTACATAATAAGAAGACCAAATCCACCGGTTCTTGTCATTTTATATCAGTCCATATGCCATTATAGACTAATCATAGGAGTCCATATGCCATTATAGGCTAATCATAGGAGGGGTTGCTTCACCCAAGATGGCCTATTTTCCAAATAAACAAGGTTCATGAAGAAAACTGAATATTAAAAACGAACTCCTAAATGTTTCAGTATTTATCTTTAAATAATCTTGAGAATATGTATTTCCCTGTTTTAATCCTATTTTTAGACTAAAGCTGAGAAAAACCCGTAAAATTCAGCCCAACATCATATTGGGAATTTAAAAAACCTCTTAGCTAATAAGATTTGGATATTTCTGAAATTCCACCCAAAGACGTAAACAAGTCTATTTTATGTTCATATGGAAAATAAAGTTACAAAACTTACCAATGCAGAGTTTAGGAGATCGCCCGTTCAACACGGGAGTTCGTGCGTTCCCCTGTCCACCAGTGTGACGCTCGCCCTGTCCCCTGCCCCCTCGTTTGGTTTGCCCTTCAATGAATGGCCGCTCTGTATCGCGCACCGGAGCTTAAAGAGCGCCGTTGTGAAAAGGAACGGGAGAAAAAAAAGTGATTGAAAGTGGAAAACATTCTGAGAGGCAGCATTCCAACACTGAGTCGACGCCACCCTCTTGCGCACACGCTGGACGCCTATTGGTCATTTAATATTCTCCGGCTTTCTTACTGGACGACGGGTTACTGTTATTGCCTGTCCGTCCGTCACCACTAATATTTCCAATGAAAGGAGGTGAGATTTTACATCAGAGTGGCTTAAGTGACTTTACACTGGCTCTATTTAGGAACCAAATAAGGCCTGCTTTGTTTGATGTGTTGACATGTTATATTGAATAAATAAACAATCATGATAATACATTTGTGGTCAAAGTACACTAAACTTCACGAAAAATCTCCAAGGGATTAAAATACACAACGTCGTTATATTCATTATAACGTCATTATACAGTTGATAAGGCCCTATTTGATGCAGTGAATATGTTACTTATACCTAGGTCATCGTTAACCCCAGGAAATTAATAATAAAAGAATTAGGTCTATGGCCTAAAAATTATTTAAAGTACTACTTAATACGTTTTTTGGGGTATCTGTACTTTACTTTACTATTTCTATTTTTTACAACTTTTACTTTTACTACATTCATAAAGAAAATAATGTACTTTTTACTCCATACATTTTCCCTGACACCCAGAAGTACTCGTCACATTTTTAATGCTTAGCAGGACAGGAACATGGTCCAATTCACACACTTATCAAGAGAACATCCCTGGTCATCCCTACTGCCTCTGATCTAGAGGACTCACTAAACACAAATTATTCGTTTGTAAATGAACTGTTCGAGTGTTCCCCTGGCTATCCAGAAAAAAGAAAAAAAACAAGAGCATCGTGATGTCTGGTTAACTTAATATGAGGAATGTGAAAGGATTTATACCTTTACTTTGACTTTTGATACTTAGGTATATTTAAAACCAAATACCTTTAGACTTTTACTCAAGTATTATTTTACTGGTGACTTTCACTTTTGAGTAATTTTCTATTAAGGTTTCTTTACTTTTACTCAAGTATGATAATTGGGTACATTTCCAGTACTGCCTGTGGCTGATATAGTGCTGAAATATGACAAAAAGTGATATAGGGTAGAGTGAGTTGCTGGAGGAGTTGAATTAGATCCAAAATCATCATCCCTACATTGTTGACCAGCAATAAGGGCCTTATGGCCCCAATCCTGAGGTCAATGTACGTGACCTTTCACCCCTATACTCTATGAAATACATAACTTTTCTCACTTCCGATATTGCTCTTCCAAATTGCTCTTGGACGTCCCTTAAAAATATTACATATGCGTCTAAAATACATGTCAAGATCCAGAGTGTTCTGTGTGTAAGGTTGTGCTGTTGAGGTCAAATCATTCATGATGTTTACTGCATTGAATGTATTGTTACTGTAACTGGCTGTATTCTATGTAACTTGTAAGTAACTTACTTGTAGTCATTAATATATCAGATATTTACAGTATATAAGTACATTGTCACACGTTAAGATAGATTAAGGGACTGAATATTATGGGCCACACACACACACACACACACACACACACACACACACACACACACACACACACACACACACACACACACACACACACACACACACACACACACACACACACACACACACACACACACACACACACACGCACACACACACACACACACACACACACACACTGATTGCAACAATAACCGCCAGTGTTTCCCTTTTCCTTCTCATGTTGAATCCGTGTCTCAGTTTTCTCTCTCTCTCCCTTTCTCCCTCTCGTCTCTCTCTTCTTTAGCCTCTTTGTTGTCATCTCAGGTGAATTGTAACCATGTGATCAGATGCCCTGCAAGCCCCATTCCATTAGACTCCTAAATGAAAAAATGAGAGGAACAAAAAGCAGTTTTGTGCATCTTGAAAAAATGATAAGAGAAAAGAAAGAGATGTGTGTCTCTGGGCCCTGTGTTACTACACAGACACAGTATCTCACACATAACACAACATCCAAGGACTGCACTAGCTGGACTAGCTTTCTCCATCTGTTTTATTCTCATGTCCACCGAGACCATGGGTCTGGGCCTTTGGGTGCTGGTCTTGGTGGGTTCGTCCGAGAGGGGTTGGTTGAGGGTGCAGGATTCAGGATGGGGGCTACATACACCCCTCTGACTACACTGGGATACTGAGGCCCTGTCCTGGCCTTGATGTGAGTGACTACTTCTGTTTGTGTATGAGAGAGAGCAGTTTAAAGAAAAAGCCTCTCACTCATATGCTGACAAAAGGTTTGATTTTATGTTGATTTATATAAGCAAGCAAAGGAATCTGACGGGCAAAGAGCAAGTTGGAATTAATTGTGATATGTCTTTTGTGATTCAGAGTGACTGTGCTGTAGGCTATGTTATATTATGCATTAGGTGAAATAAAAATCACTGTGAATTTATGCAGGGCATGGCATTCTTTTTTTATGTGAATGCGAGATGTTTACTTAGAGTATTCCCAATGTATTGTAACTAGAAGGTAAAAATATGTTTGAATTTATTTAAAACGAAACTGTTTTTTTAGTGAGACTCCAAATTAAAAGTAAATTGTTAATTAGCAGTGATTGAAGTTGTCATTATTTTGCTAATTCACATGAAATCCTCGTTTTTTTTCCGTTGCCAAAATTAGCGTTAGATATTCTAGAAATTCTCAATATACCATTAACTAACGAAATAAGCACCTGCTTTACAATTTTCTCAATTTAGCAGAACTGAAATTGTATTATATACTTTCATAACACTGGGATCCTGCAGCAAGGCTATGCCGGAAGAGTTACTTCAGTCAGTTATAGGCGAGAAATGTTATAGGTCTTCTAGAAATGGTTTCATTCTGTTCGGAATTCCTGTTAAATAACGCACCAAAACTCTCTGTGCTACTCATAAGCCTATCATAGGGTTAGTTCAATCAGAATGTTCATAATATGTTATTCATTGTCGTAGCATTAATCGTGGAGAAATGCATTCTTATATATATATATATATATATATATAGTCTATAAATTGTATAAATTGCACTAAAAACAATTGTCTTGATAGTGTGGGAGAAATGCACGAAAGATAGATCAAATGAATGAACAACTAGGCGCATACGAGTTGTAAACAATTTTAAAAGGAGGCCAACCAAAAAAGTGAACTTGATGTCCTGGTCCAATAACTTTCGTTTGATTTTCATCTCGCTTTCGATTTCTTCTCAAGAATGACAGACTTGCAATCTATTATTTTTAGGCCTAATCAGTCGATTATTATAAGCTATTTACATCTAAAAGATCATCCGTTTTTGAATGTATAAGTTAACATTCGTTTGATTAAATATTATCTTTGAAATATATTAGTTCAATAGCTAGTAATTATGAGGAAAAAGTGGGGCTTTTAGAAAAATTAAGTTGAGTGCAAATTTATTGCCTAAATATAATTAATCTCTATCTGTGTATAGTCAACTATGAGACGGACATATCCTATAGGCTACTACTAAGACTTATTGCCAAAATATAAGACTTCTTGCCAAAATACTGATGTCAATCTGTTTATTTTAAAGAAAGTCCATTTGAATTGTTTGTAAATGCATTTTGCTCAATCTTTTGTTTGTTCCACTTTACACAAGATAAGGTACTGAATGTGCTCATCAATACAATGAATTACGTACATTTTGGTACAAAGGGAATATTTTCATATAACATAGAGAGAGATTGTCCATATCTTTCTCCTATCCAGATCCCATCTCTCCCATCCAGGGCCATGGGCCCCAGGGGCTGACAGCTCTGTGGAAAATAGAACTCACATGTCCATCTATTAATCACAGTGAGACATACATCCCTGCTTTAACCTGCCATGTGACCGGCTGCACTAATGTGTCTGCTCCTGTCGCTGTCACAAGAATCTGTATGGTGCTGTGGCAGGAGAGAGAGAGGGGATGGGGAACTCATGACTAGCAGGTTCAAGGGGACAGGATTCACTATGTCTGACTCCCCAGGTGCATGTGGGGTGATATGGGGCAGCAGCAGCCATTTTGTGTTCATGTTTGTGGCTCTATCCCCCCAAAAATGTAATCTCTTACTCTCAAATGAACCAATAAGCCTGCAGCTACATACTATGAATGTCATTGTGATGTCATGTTCTAAAATGATAGCCGTGGCAGAGAAAGATTAAAAAAGGGGAATCCAGTTTTGCGTCCTGGAAAACAGCATGCTGATGGTGAAATGATAGAGGAGAAAAAGAAAGAACGAGAGAAGGAAATAGAGAGAGATGGCTGCCCTTTTGTGTTGGCCTCAGTCCATAGAATAGTTTCACTGGGAAATTCCTGAAATCTGACGAGAGAGAAAGAGAGAGAGAGAGAGAGAGAGAGAGAACAAGGGAACATGGACAGCGGTCAACATATTCATGCAGTGGGTCACATTCTGCGTTCGACTGTCGTGTGTATAATTGAGGACAGTCATTCCCATGTCAATGGACACGTAGGGCTGATGTGAATGGTGCTGTTTGTTCAGAATGATGACGCACTCAATAGAAGCCCGAAAATAATTTGACAAGGAGGAACTGCATATATTAGCATGGTTGTATTTGACAACCTATTGCTTCCTGAATGATGGAAATATTCTGTACTTACAGGCAGAGTTAGCTTATACTTGTTTGGGTTTTTCCCCCATTAATTGTGACATGTTTTGTTGACACTTCAATTTTACAGTTAGCAACAAATCAAATCAAATCAAATCAAATTTTATTTGTCACATACACATGGTTAGCAGATGTTAATGCGAGTGTAGCGAAATGCTTGTGCTTCTAGTTCCGACAATGCAGTAATAACCAACAAGTAATCTAACCTAACAATTCCACAACTACTACCTTATACACACAAGTGTATAACACAGGTAAAAATATGTAGTTCAAAATCATTTCATCAAATACCTATTGGCCAGAACATCTGTAAACAGGTTTGACGTCAATCAGGGTTCAGGACAATTCAGGAATTGAACTATTCTCATGGACAAATTCCACATCCAAAGCAACTAACAGGAATTCAAACCTAATCAACCCTCTCCAACTCTGACCCAAATCTCTACATCTTTTTAACAACTTGCTCTAATTGATTAATATCGCTTCTAAAATTAGAACTTCATAACACTATAAACAACCAGGCCATGTGAGTGACAAAATGGCGTATCATTCATGCTGGGAAATGGAGAATGTGGATGGAAGGCCCCATCCCACGCCTCCATGGTTCAGGTGTAGCCTTTACCCTCCATGGCTCACATATTTACTCCTAGTTATATTATGACACTCAGCCTGCCCTGGATACCATCTTAGTAATGATAGTTTTTACCCCTCAAGCCATAAGACTCCTGAACAGGTAATCAAATGGCTACCCGGACTATTTGCATTGTGTGCCCCCCCCCCCTCTTTTACGCTGCTGCTACTCTCTGTTTATAATATATGCATAGTCACTTTAACTATACATTCATGTACATACTACCTGAATTGGCCCGACCAAACAGTGCCCCCGCACATTGGCTAACCGTGCTATCTGCATTGTGTCCCTCCACCCACCACCCGCCAACCCTTCTTTTACGCTACTGCTACTCTGTTCATCATATATGCATAGTCACTTTAACTATACATTCATGTACATACTACCTGAATTGGCCCGACCAAACAGTGCCCCCGCACATTGGCTAACCGTGCTATCTGCATTGTGTCCCTCCACCCACCACCCGCCAACCCCTCTTTTACGTTACTGCTACTCTGTTCATCATATATGCATAGTCACTTTAACCATATCTACATGTACATACTACCTCAATCAGCCCGACTATCCGGTGCCTGTATGTAGGCTCGCTACTGTATATAGCCTCGCTACTGTTAAAGCCTCACTACTGTATATAGCCTCGCTACTGTTAAAGCCTCACTACTGTATATAGCCTCGCTACTGCTAAAGCCTCACTACTGTATATAGCCTCGCTACTGTTATTTTTCACTGTCTTTTTACTGTTGTTTTTATTTCATTACTTACCTATTGTTCACCTAATACCTTTTTTGCACTGTTGGTTAGAGCCTGTAAGTAAGCAGGCTCTAACCAACAGCATTGGCTAACCGTGCTATCTGCATTGTGTCCCTCCACCCACCACCCGCCAACCCTACACCTGTTGTATTCGGCGCACGTGACAAATACACTTTGATTTGATTTGATTTGATCCTGGGAGTAACATTCAGATATATTTTATACCACGTCATACAGGATATATTTTTATTAGTAGATCATGTCCAGATATTAATATGCTCTGATTAATTGAAACAGTGTTCTTATTGATGCCAGATGCAGTGCATTTGCAAAGTATTCAGACCCCTTGACTTTTTCCACATTTTGTTATGTTACAGCCTTATTCTCAAATGGATCTAATTATTTTTTCCCCTCATCAATCTACACACAATACCCCATATTGTCAAAGCGAAAAAAGGTTTTTAGAAATTATGGCACATTTATAAAAAACAAAAACAGAAATACCTTATTTACATAAGTATTCAGACACTTTGCTATGAGACTCGAAATTGAGCTCAGGTGCATCCTGTTTCCATTGATCATCCTTTAGAGGTTTATACAACTTGATTGAAGTCCACCTGTGGTAAATTCAATTGATTGGACATGATTTGGAAAGGCACACACCTGTCTATATAAAGTCTCACAGTTGACATTGCATGTCAGCGCAAAAAACAAGCCATGAGGTCAAAGGAATTGTCCGTAGAGTTCCGAGACAGGATTGTGTCGAGTCATCGATCTGTCAACCATCTCTGCAGCACTCCACCAATCAGGACTTTATGGTAGAGTGGCCAGACAGAAGCCGTTATTCAGTAAAAGGCACATGACAGCCCACTTGGAGTTTCCCAAAGGCACCTAAAGACTCTCAGACCATGAGAAGCAAGATTCTCTAGTTGGATTAAACCAAGATTGAGCTATTTGGCCAGAATGCCAAGCGTCACGTCTTGAGGATACCTGGCACCATCGCTATGGTGAAGCATGGTGGTGGCAGCATCATGCTGTGGGGACGTTTTTCAGTGGCAGGGACTGGGAGACTAGTCAGGATTGAGGGAAAGATGAACGGAGCAAAGTACAGAGACATCCTTGATGAAAACCTGCTCCAGAGTGCTCAGGACCTCAGATTGGGGCGAAGGTTCACCTTCCAACAGGACAACAACACTAAGCACACAGCCAAGACAATGCAGGAGTGGCTTCGGCACAAGTCTCTGAATGTCCTAGAGTGGCCCAGCCAGAGCCCATACTTGAGCCCGATTGAACATCGAATAGACCTGAAAATAGCTGTGTAGTGACGCTCCCCATCCAACCTGACAGAGCTTGAGAGGATCTGCAGAGAAGAATGGGAGAAACTCCCCAAATACATGTGTGCCAAGCTTGTAGCGTCATACCCAAGGAGACTCAAGGCTGTAATCGCTGCCAAAGGTGCTTCAACAAAGTACTGACTAAAGGCTCTGAATACTTATGTAAATGTAATATTTCAGTTTTTAGGTTTTCAAAAATTTGCTAAAATTTCTAAAAACCTTTGTCATTATGGGGTATTTTGTGTAGATTGATGAGGAGCAAAACTCTTTAATCCGTTTTAGAATAAGGCTGTAATGTAACAAAATGTGGAAAAAGTCAAGGGGTCTGATTACTTTCCAAATGCACTGTCTATGCCATTTAGCAGACACTTTTTGTAAAGAGACTAGTAGTAGTAGTACGTACATACATACATTTTCATATGGGTGGCCTTCATTGGGAATCTAACCTACAATCCTGACACTGCAAGTGCCATGCTCTACCAACTCAGCCACCCAGGACCACTGTCAGACCATACTGATGCCATATCATACTGATGCCATGGCTCCCTGTGATTCATAGTTTAGTGATTTAGTGATATAGTGATTTAATGTGCACGGCCTCATGCAGATTCCAGAAGGATGAATAAAAAATTATGCTGCTTGCTGACCTTTGTCTCTCCTCACCCATTTTTTGCAATGAATCAGTGCAGCTGCGCAACACTTAAATGGGTCCCCCTCTCTTCCCGTGAGTGTCTGTGACTAAAGCCATGAATCCTCTCTTTGTGTTCCATCTGCAGAATTGCCCATTTCTTGCCCTCTCTCTTTTTATTTGGGAAGGGGGTTGAGGTTGGCTTTGGTTGCGATAGTGGTGAGGGTGGAAGTTTGGGGGGGGGCGGGGGGGATAGAGGGGAGGGGGGGGGACTTGTTGGACCGCATTCCTGTGCAGCTGTGGAGGCTGGTGGAGGTTGGGGCGGGGGGGTTTAGAGAGAGCAGGATCATCATTGCATTTGCAAGGCATCATGAATGCCCTATTGTTCGCCCCTGGGTCCGTATCTACACTGGCCCGAGTTACCTCAATTGTGATGGAGGGATGGAGAGAGACAGAGAGAGAGATGGAGAGATGGAACTAGAAAACAAGATATCAAGAAAATGAGAGAACGAAAGAACGAGAGAAAGAAGAGAAAGAGAGATGGGGAGAGATGGGTAGAGTGAGACCACTAGAGAGCGAGATGGGGAGAGATGGGTAGAGTGAGACAACTAGAGAGAGAGATGGAATTATGGGACTGAGTCATTAGCAGGAGGTTGAAAATTATGGTATTAAAATAATGTGAAGGTGGACAATGGCGTCTGTGACTGGCTGGCAGTGGCCCCTCAGTCATAGTGTCAGCACCGGGCTAGTCATGGCATCTTGTCACACAGACGTGTAGGATGTTGACTATTTATTTAGCTTAGCCATTCTTACAATGTATCTCTCAGTGCTGCTACATCTGAAATGATTAATAATCAAAGATATCCCAATTACCAACAAGGAAGGAACTGGGTTTCATGTGTTGTCATAATACTGTAGTCTGAGCACTTAAAGCAGCAATCAGCAACTGAAATAATAACAAAGCGATCTCGCTTTCAGTAAAAAGCTGAGGGATGGGGCTGGAGAAATGTAACCACTCTCAAATTCATAGACACTGGTATGGATGCAAGGACTGACCATCCACAATATCAAAATTATAGTTTTAACCATGTTTTCAGGCACATTTCCTTTGTTTACAAACAAAACCTCATTCCGTCAGTACAGGATGCCTGGTTATTCTTTAAAAGTTCTTTCCTCACCATCTTATATAAGCATGCCCCATTCAAAAATGTTAGAACTAAGAACAGATATAGCCCTTGGTTCACTCCAGACTTGACTGCCCTTGACCAGCACAAAAACATCCTGTGGCGTACTGCATTAGCATCGAATAGCCGCCGCGATATGCAACTTTTCAGGGGAGTTAGGAACCAATATACACAGGCAGTTAGGAAAGCAAAGGCTAGCTTTTTCAAACAGAAATTTGCATCCTGCAGCACAAACTCCAAAAAGTTCTGGGACACTGTAAAGTCCATGGAGAAAAAGAGCACCTCCTTCCAGCTGCCCACTGCACTGAAGCTAGGAAACACTTTCACAACTGATAAATCTCCGATAATCGAGAATTTCAATAAGCATTTTTCTACGGCTGGCCATGCTTTCCACCTGGCTACCCCTACCCCGGTCAACAGCTTTGCACCCCCCACAGCAACTTGCCCAAGCCTCCCCCATTTCTCCTTCACCCAAATCCAGATAACTGATGTTCTGAAAGAGCTGCAAAATCTGGACCCCTACAAATCAGCCGGGCTAGACAATCTGGACCCTCTCTTTCTAAAATTGTCCGCCGCAATTGTTACAACCCCATATTACTAGCCTGTTTAACCTCTCTTTCGTATCGTCTGAAATCCCCAAAGATTGGAAAGCTGCCGCGGTCATCCCCCTCTTCAAAGGGGGTGACACTCTAGATCCAAACTGTTACAGACCTATATCTATCCTACCCTGCCTTTCTAAAGTCTTCGAAAGCCAAGTTAACAAACAGATCACCGAGCATTTCAAATTTCACCGTACCTTCTCCGCTATGCAATCTGGTTTCCGAGCTGGTCATGGGTGCACCTCAGCAACACTCAAAGTCCTAAACGATATCATAACCGCCATTGATAAAAGACAATACTGTGCAGCCATCTTCATCGACCTGGCCAAGGCTTTCGACTCTGTCAATCCCCGCATTCTTATCGGCAGACTCAACAGCCTTGGTTTCTCAAATGACTGTCTCGCCTGGTTCACCAACTACTTCTCAGATAGAGTTCAGTGTATCAAATCGGAGGGCCTGCTGTCCAGACCTCTGGCAGTCTCTATGGGGGTGCCACAGGGTTCAATTCTCGGGTCGACTCAGAATGGTGTCGACTCTTTTCTAAATCAATGATGTCGCTCTTGCTGCTGGTGATTCTCTGATCCACCTCTACACAGTCGACACCATTCTGTATACTTCTGGCCCTTCTTTGGACACTGTGTTAACTAACCTCCAGACGAGCTTCAATGCCATACAAAACACCTTCCGTGGCCTCCAACTGCTCTTAAATGCAAGTAAAACTAAAAGCATACTCTTCAACCGATAGCTGCCCGCACCTGCCCGCCCGTCTAGCATCACTACTCTGGACGGCTCTGACTTAGAATATGTGGACAACTACAAATACCTAGGTGTCTGGTTCAACTGTAAACTCTCCTTCCAGACTCACATTAAGCATCTCTAATCCAAAATGAAATCTAGAATTGGCTTCCTATTTCGCAACAAAGCATCCTTCACTCATGCTGCCAAACATACCCTCGTAAAACTGACTACCCTACCAATCCTTGACTTCGGCGATGTAATTTACAAAATAGCCTCCAACACTCTACTCAGTAAATTGGATGCAGTCTATCACAGGCCATCCGTTTTGTCACCAAAGCCAACTCCTCCTTTGGCCGCCGTTCCTTCCAGTTCTCTGCTGCCAGTGACTGAAACAAATTGCATAAATCACTGAAGCTGGAGTCTAATATCTCCCTCACTAACTTTAAGCATCAGCTGTCAGAGCAGCTTATTGATCATTGCACCTGTACACAGCCCATATGTAAATAGCCTACCCAACTACCTCATCCCCATATTGTTATTTTGTTGTTGTTGCTCCTTTGCACCCCAGTATCTCTACTTTCACATTCATCTTCTGCACATGTATCACTCCAGTTTTTAATTGCTAAATTGTAATTATTTCGCCCCTATGGCCTATTTATTGCCTTACCTCCCTTACTACATTTGCACACACTGTATATAGATTTTTGTATTGTGTTATTGACTGTATGTTTGTTTATCCCATGTGTAACTCTGTGTTGTTTGTGTCGCGCTGCTTTGCTTTATCTTGGCCAGGTCACAGTTGTAAATGAGAACTTCTTCTCAACTGACCTACCTGGTTAAATAAAGGTTAATTTTTTTTATTTGATTTTATTATTGGAGTAAAACAAGCTTATATTTTTGGTTCTGATGGAGTACAACAGTTGAACTAAGCTCCTGAGGCATTTCTAAGTTATATTCTCCACGAATCAATGGGTACATATCCTCAATTTATGTCCAAAAATGGACGAACAACTGCAGATTGCCCCTTTTGTCATAATGTCACCATAGATAAAGAAACCTATGTTTTTCTATCTGTCCCTATTCAAATACACAATGAATAGATAAGTCAAATATTTACGAAAAATTTGAAGATTTTTCTCAAATAGAAAAATGTATTACATATTAAGTAAACTACACTATATATACAAAAGTATGTGGACACCCCTTCAAATGAGTGGATTCGGCTATTGCTGACAGATGTATAAAATCGAGCACACAGCCATGCAATCTCCATAGACTCCATAGAAAACTTGGCCGTAGAATGGCCTTACTGTAGAGTTCAGTGATGATGCCACCTTTCCAACAAGTCTGTCATATTTCTGACCTGCTAGAGCTGCCCCGGTCAACTGTAAGTGCTGTTATTGTGAAGTGGAAATGTCTAGGAGCAACAACGGCTCAGCCGTGAGGTGGTAGGCCACACAAGCTCACAGAACGGGACCACCGAGAGGTGAAGCGTGTAGCGTGTAAAAATTGTCTGTCCTCTGTTGCAACACTCACTACCAAGTTCCTAACTGCCTTTGGAAGCAACATCAGCACAATAACCATTCGTCGGGAGCTTCATGAAATATGTTTCCATGGCCGAGCAGCCACACACAAGCCTAAGAGCACCATGTGCAATGCTAAACGTCGGCTGGAGTGGTGTAAAGTTTGCCGCCATTGGGTTCTTGACTAGTGGAAACGCGTTCTCTGGAATGAGGAATCATGCTTCACCATCTGGCAGTCCGACGGACGAATCAGGGTTTAGGCGGATGCCACGAGAACGTTACCTGCCCCAATACGTAGTGCCAACTGTAAAGTTTGGAGGTGGAATAATGGTCCATTGGCTGAATGGAAGCAAGACCCCGCAGCAATGTTCCAACATCTAGTGTAAATCCTTCCCAGAAGAGTGGTTTCTGTTACAGCAGCAAACGGGGGACCAACCCCATATTAATGCCCATGATTTTGGAATGAGATGTTCGACGGGCAGGTGTCCACATACTTTTGGTCATGTAGTGTATAATAAGGGTAACCCCAGGTTACTATCCCAGCCTCCCATAATAATAACCTCAGAGGTCTCCCTCAATCAGCAGTGATCCAATTAACCAATTAGGGCTTATAGTAGTGGTGGTATGAGAGGCTGCAGACAGCACCACTTTTAGCCCCAGGCCTCCCCCTACCTTCCCCCCTCTCATTCAGACAGTGCTGAGTTTGGGTGTCATGTGGTTTTGGGTAGAGGGAGGCATCATTAGACCGATAACCACCTGTATGGTTGCCCAGGACTGCTGTGGATTCCTGTGTTATTGAGCAAAGGAGTTCAACGCATACGTAGTTATGTTGTCTATATAGATCATAGTAAGTAGACTTGCTTGTGAGAGCCAGAACGGCTCATAGGAGCAGGAGCTGATCCCCTGTTTCTGTAGCGTGAGGCAGCTTGATGTGCCAGTACACCCCCTGGACAGGACGCTGGTCTATCGCAGGGACTTACCCCCAATCCATCTCCTTAATGCTGAGTGGCAAGCAGAGACGTATCGGGTCCCATTTTTTACAGCCTTTGGTATGACTCGGCCGGCGATCGAACTCCCAACCTTCCAATCTCAGGGCAGACGTTCTAACCACAAGGTGTTGGTGCAGATGCACTTTTTCTGTAACATTGAATTGAACCAGGAAGTCCTATTGAGTTCAGAAGACCTCCTTCCCAAAAGAGACCTGGCTGTATAGCTATGGATACAGAGGGAAAGAGCTTCATCCAGCAGACTACTCACTTGCAAAACGTAGTTTACTTCTCAGGAAAATGTCTTTCTGATGCTGATCAGAGGGGTAAAAGGAAGATGCATGGGAAAATCAATGGGAAACTGCCCTGAGGGATGAGAAAGGAGAGAGGAGAGAAGAGACTAGTCACTTTCCAATCATGAGTTTTTCTCAGAACATTTAATTAAGCTGAGCGAACAGCAGAGGGCCTGAGGGCCTGAGGCAGCCACTGAGATGCCCGAATGAAAGACTCTGTTGTTGGCGGAGAGGAGCAAGACATGAAAGGGGGAAGAAAGAGAGGAAAGGAAAAATAAATAGTGCGATTTTCAGTATTCTTCATACGTGGTGTCAATGTTTTTCTCAGCAAACATTAACAGTCTTGTATATTCACGCACCGAGACAATAACGGATGATCTGCATGTGGTTACAGCAGCACGCGTTGATACATGTGATATCCACAGGTGTTCCTCACAGGCTAGACACCTCACCTGATCTCAGGGCCTCAAATAGACAGACAGACGGACTTACGGACAGGCAGACAGAAACAAAAGCACACGCACGCACACACACACACACACACACACACACACACACACACACACACACACACACACACACACACACACACACACACACACACACACACACACACACACACACACACACACACACAGAGACACACACACACACACACACACACACACACACACACACACACACACACACACACACACACACACACACACACACACACACACACACACACACACACACACACACACACACACACACACACACTTACCCCCATCCCCCCACACACACAGCCTGTGGTGGTTCTCAGTGGTGTAGCCAGCGTGGGCAGCCCAGTGTAACACAATGCCTCTCTGTCCTCCAACGAATGGTTCACAGCTCCACAACACACAACAGGTCATTATGGGTCCCAGGACCCCCAACCCTCCACCACTTAGTCCCCAATACTGTCCCCTACTGAGCACACACACTAGCCCCTATTCCCTAACACTAGGCCCACTGCCCCACACAGCCCCACACAGCCCCACACAACCTCAGGGCAGAAACCAACAGCAGCAGAGGAGGTCTACAAAGCATTAAAGCAGCCCCCTGCCAGACAGCCCAGATCCTAGATCCTCTAGTCAGCCATTATGACTGACGGAGTCTGGAGAAAGGTCACCAAAGGTCACCCAGCTGGTCGTTTTTATGGATGTTGATGACAAGGGGGTGTGACACAGTGGCTAATTAACCGACATCAGTAGAGAGGGAGGGAGGGAGGGACGACAGAGAGATAGCGTATGAGATGGGGAAACGGCTCGTTTGAACTGACAGTAGTAGAGGAAGGAGAGAATGATGGAAGGATGAGAAGGAGAGAGAGATAGCGATAGAGATGGGGAAGTGGCTTGTTAGAGCAGGAGAACACATTTAATACAATTAAAGATGGGAATGATTTGATTACAGGAGAGGAAGATGTTGGGGAGACATATGACATTACTGGAGTTTCCCCTGTCAGAGCTCAGCAACACCGACTGCTGAAGATGTGGAGAAGAATTGTTTGTTTTTGCTCTTGAAAATAGAGTTTTAAAAAGTTATAGCTTTTGCTTATAGGTACCTCACCACATCAAGAGATTAAATGAAGAGTTTATTTCCAAAACATTATATACATTAAATTTCACATTTGTGTTTTTTTAATCAGTGATTGCTTATGGGTTTGATGTGTGGGATGTCAAAATGCTATACTGTAAATCCATTGTTTAGCTTGAATGTTCCTATCCTGTATATTTGACTGTGATATGTGGTTGTCTCACCGAGCTATCCTATAATGAATGCACTCACTGTAAGTCGTCTGGATAAGAGCATCTGCTAAATGACTAAAATGTCAAATGTTTTACATACAGATCTCCTATTACTGTATTGCATTTTTATTACATTTTTTATTTAAACATTGATTTCATAAATGTATCATTTGTACAGCTCTCTATAAAAAAAAATCGTTATTTGTTCCATTTGACTGTGTAAAACCTAGCATTACTACTTATTTCTCTGAGAATGTGGCGGATATATAGCATTTTGTCTCTCTGAAACGAAACCATCAAGTGATAGATTTTAAACAAATACATGTCTGTCATTGAACAACCCCATGACATGATTAGACAGGGAAAAAACACACCAAACTCTTTCATAATTTCTTTAAATAATAAAAGTTGATTTACTAACATTTCTGAAAATGGATATTGTTTTGGAATGTAATTCGTCATATACAGAAAATAAAGGGTTCAGGTGGGCCTTAGCACTTCAGAAAATAAAGGTTTGGTGACTAGTCGTCTTTAAAAAAATAGTTATGTTTGACCGATAATTTACCACATGAGGGAGCTGGTATACCATACTCTCTCTTCCATTGGTCTGTTGTGGTGGAGCAGTCTTTACTGCCCCCTCGTGGTGAAGGTAGGTACAGTAAACCAGTGTGTTGTGTTTAGCAAGCTGTTCCTCCTCTCCTCTCCTCTCCCTCTTTCTCTCTCCTCTCCTCTCCCCTCTCTCTACCCCTCTCTCTCTATCTCTCCCTCCCCACTGCCCCTCGGCCTAGTATGTCCTTCTCCAGTCTGTATCTATTTCTATTTCTATCTACCCCGCTCTCCCTCACTCTCTGGGACGTTTTAAAAGACAACCTGCCAAATAAAAACTCTCTGTACTGAGCTATTTGAGTACGACACAGATTTGGGGTAATACCCCAGTTTTGGTTTAGAAAGAGAGAATCGTGAGGAAGACAGGTGTGTGTATGGGATTACCTCTGAGTCACTGAGCTAGAGAACAACAACCCCCTGCCTTCACATCACACACACACTTCCCCAAACCAGGCCAACCAATGAGCAGTCAGAAACAGGTGGACATCAACGTGGGGTCAGTTTGACCTTTGACCTTTGGGACTGATGGGAAAAAATTGTGTGAGAACAGAGCAGAGTGTGTCAACCAGAACAGCTACTGCTGCTTGTTTATTATTATTATTACTAGACATTTATTAATTCATACAAAACAGCAATTAAAATATTTCATTTTTTTTTTTAGATATTCCTTTTGATAAAATACAGAATAAAGTGCTCGTTATTCTTTATCTGGACAATACATGTTATTTCCAACTCAGTTTCTGTTCAGATTCATTGTTTTTCCATCATTTATTTTTCCGTCATAAAATATTTTCTAATTTTGGAATACATAGCTCATGTATCAAACATTAACAGTAATATACCTTAAGCAGGAAGACAAAATTACCATGGTTTCTATAGGTCTGTGATGTTACCAGTATCGCAATATTCATTGGAAACACAAAGCAGACCAAACTCTTTGGTTCTTAAAAAATGTATGTAAATTATTGGGTGCTATAGCTTGGAAAATAAATAAATGTGACTCTGAATGACAACATAATGATGTTTGTTTCCAACATTACGAATGTTTTCCTGAAGAACTTAAATCCGCTTCATGCTTTGTTTCCTTGCCACAATATTAACAAGTATCGTGATATTGGTATCATCCCGGCCCTAGTTTCTAAGCATGAAAAATGATATATTTACAAACAGAAAATACTTTTTTAATACCACATCAACTTAATTTGTGGTTTTGAAAGTATTAATGACTCATGACAACTATCTGTAAATGAAAAAAACTGTACCAAGATTTAGTTGAATGGAACCAAAAGTTACTTCATAAAGAACATTATTCCAGAGAATATATACAACTGAATATTGAATAGAATAAGAATACATTTAAGTCTTGCACTATAAAATGCAACTTTAGACTCATGTACTGAACACAACTATGTTTAAAAACAAAAAGAAACTCATTCAACCTTCCTTCGTCGTTGTGCTGCAGAATTCTTACCTTCTCTCTCTGAGGACTTTGGTTGGATACACAAAGAGCAGAGGAACTGTACCAAGGACACATAGTTCATTCGGGACACTAGACATGAGAGTCTTCTATGACTGATCCACACTACAGGGCTGACCCAAACCACAATGTGCTGGCTTCAGGGCTGTAGCCAGGGTCTGACTGTTAGCGAGGACATTTTACTGTATTTCTAAACAATTAAAAAACTCTAAAATGCTATTTGGAGGAGAGCAAAAAAACATGACCTAAGCCATTATCACTATGGTTTCTGAAGCTTCATTCACCTCAGTCGATCTACAAACGCATAGCCTAGCTACACAATTAGCCGCTACACATTAACTCAGCACCAGGATTAAAAACTATAATTTATTAGGTACTGAGGGATCTGTTAGCAGAAAGTATTTTATTAACAAATGGTAAAGCATTAAAAAGTTCTGAAATGTTCCTGCAATTCTACACATTTTGACATGACTTATGGTTAATATGATATCTGAGTGAGAGCGACTAACAAAATCAATTGGGGACCCCTGGAGATCAGGCCCCCTGGGCATGTGCCCTATGTGCCCAGTCAGTAATTTGGTCATGATTACTACAAGTTTAGTCTAGACTAACTAGACTAATTCACCTTTTTTTTAATGACATGGGCTATTTGAGTGACTGTCAGTGAGTGACAGAGGAAAACTGGGGCAGCCAAGTTTCAAAATCGCACCTTGTGTATTCTACTATTCTAACTCTCAACAGTAAGTTGAGACCCCGAATGAGTTCCCCAAAAATACATATTTTTTTATTAAAAAATAATAATAACTAGGTCTGGACCTCAGTGTCCTCATGTGTAGCTACGGCCCTGGCTGGCTTGGACACTTTCCTCTCACAATATCCTTTCTAGCACAGTTCCAGCAACTATAGTGGATGCGTAACCAGACCAGCGCAGGATTGTCTTGTCTCAGTTTGACTCTATAGTATGAATCAGTCACTACACTCCTGATTCCCTCCTGAAGCCCAGCGCATCAAGAGCTATAGCCGGCTGCAGCCGGTCAATCTGATTGTCCATGTCCAGCACACACAGCATGTTCATGTCCACCGCTACCTGGTCCTGAAATCTCTCCTGGAAGATGTCTAGTTGTACGTCCCGCTCCTCCCCCTCCCCGTCGTCCCTCCCCCCCAGCATCACGCCCATCTCCCCTACCTCCTCCCCCTCCTCCTCCCCGCAGCACAGGGCCACCTCGTTCTCGTAGCAGAAGGCGCTGGGGGAGTGTGGAGGCAAGAGGTGGAGGCCGGAGGACTTGGGACCGAGAGGGGACACTGACCGGGTAGAACTAGAGCCGGAGGCAGACGAGGGGGAGCGGGATCGGCCCGTCATCTCCCGGAGCTCCCTGGCGCTGCAGTGCGGAGTAGCTGGCACCTCGTAAGTCTTGTGGAAGCGGGAGTAATCTACCTGGTAGCGGTGCTCCTTCTCGAAGACCACGGGCTCGAAGCGGTGGCCCCACAGGATCTCCCTGGCCAGGTATGAGGAGCGGGCCTGGGTGGTCATGGCCGTGGCCTCCACCATCCCCTCCAGTATCACCACGATCTCAAAGTCCTCCGTCGTCAGGTCGGCGCTGCTCATGCAGTACAGCGGGCTGTTCTCGTTGATCTCGTGGACCACGACCAGCGGAGACACCAGGAAGAGGCGGTCCAGGCCCTCGTCGTAGCCCACGTCGATGTCCGTCTGCTCCATGGGGAGGTACTCGCCTTCGGCGGTGACGTGCGGCCGGATGAGCTGCGCCCGGACGTGAGCCTCCACGATGTGGCTTTTCCTCATGTTCCCCAGGCGAAACATCAGGCACAGCTTCCCGTCCCGCATGGAGATTACCGCGTGGTGCGAGAACAGCAAGGTCTGCGCCCGCTTCTTAGGTCGAACCATCTTGGCCATGATGGTTCCGATCATGAAGGAGTCGATGATACAGCCCACAATGGACTGGACCACCACCGTAGCCACCGCTGCCGGACACTCCTCGGTGACGCAGCGGAACCCATACCCAATGGTGGTCTGGGTCTCTATGGAGAAGAGAAACGCCCCTACGAAGCCTTGGACGTGTAGGATGCAGGGCTTCCACTCCACCCCTCCTCCCTCCAAGCCGGCCAGAGGCCCCTCTCCCAGGCCGGGTCGAAGGTCGAAGTCCCCATGGGCCAGGGCCACTCCCCAGAAGACCACCCCGAAGAGGAACCAGGAGAGCAGGAAGGTAGAGGTGAAGAGGAGCAGCATGTAACGCCAGCGGATGTCCACGCAGGTGGTAAATATGTCGGCCAGGTAGTGTTTCGTCTTGTCTTCCATGTTGTGGAAAACCACGTTGCACTGGCCGTTCTTCTTCACGAAGCGGCTCCGGACATGGTTGGGCCCCGTCGTGGAGATCTGGCGGCCGTTGTGGACAGGCTCTGTTGCTCGCAGGGCTAACGAGCTGCCGCCTCCTCCTCCTTCTGACCCTCCTCCTCCTCCACCACCACCACCTCCTCCGCCCCCCATACCCCTCCCAGTCATATTGTGGTGCATCAGGGGACCATGGCCATTGTGGAGGCCCAGGGTGGAGATCTTGAAGTGGTCTTCATCGGTGGCTACGATGCTGTATCTGATGTGAAACAAAAACCCAAACAAAATACGTGAGTTTAGAGAGGAGGGTGAAGGAGACATGGTTAAAGGCCCAGTGCAGTCAAAAACGTGATTTTCCTGTGTTTTATAGTCCAAGAATAGACAACAAGGACATGCTTTTAGAGGCAGGAAAAGGGGGAGAAAAGGAGCTGATTGTCCTATTCTCCAGTCCTACCTGTTGACTCGCACCGCTCCCATGGCACCAGTGATCATCAGGCTGTGTCTGTGTGGGCAGTAATCAGGGCCGCGGTGGCCAGTGCCAACCATTAAAAGAGACCAGCTTGGTAGGAGGCTGTGGGCAGAGGGGCAGGAGGACAACAGCCTCAGGTCTAAGGACCCCTTGGAGATATCAGCGTTGCCTCCTTCTGATGCATTTCCTGGAATGACAGCAAATCAGAGAACAGTATGAATTTTTAAGGTCATTCAGAATCACAGCACCCAATGCACAGTATTCCTACATCTACACATGTCATGCAGGACGAGGGTGGGAGATAGTCAACTCTCTTCATGCGTGAAGAAAAACAGACAAATATTCATCATGATGGTTATAGATTGAGTCCCTCGTAGCCGGTCGCCCGAGGCCCCTTTATGTCAGCATGGGGTGGAACACACTAACAGACATAGGAGGGGCCAAAGGTCTGAAAGAGAGGGGAATCTGTGCTGAACTACTGTTAAGGGAACAATTGATCTGGTGTTTGGCTTGATGACAGGGTTAGAGGCCGGGTGACGTAGTGGGTTAGAGCTAGTACCCATTATGTGATCGCTAGACTATCAGGGCGACCAAGGGAAAGCGTTGCATAACAGCCGTAACAGGTTTGTAGCTGCACGCTATAGGACAGCAGCACTGGATGGTTTGAAGTGAGGTGTGGAGTTAGCTATGTGTAGAAAAATACATGTCCAACTGCAGTAGCTCACTAAGGCGCTGTGACATCACTGTTGGGTCAACGAAACTGACACGTCGACACACGTCAGCACGGATTTATTAAAACACACAGACTTGAGCGTGAGTGCACACACATACACACGCGCACACACACACACACTGTCCACAGACTGACAGGATTTAGCAGGATTGTTTTTTACCTTTGCGTGACAGTCTATGGACATTTTCTTCCCTCTCAAATACACACACAGCAGATGGACAGATGTTGCTCCTGCCGTGTGCTTATTGGCCGGATTGAGGATCCAGGATCCTTCCCAACTTAAATCCTCAGTAAGAGGCTGGGATAGATTACGTCAGCATTGTTACATATCAACCACTGTAGCAGCTGGACCAAAGGGGCTGAGAGAGAGAGAGAGAAAGAGAGAGAGAGAGAGAGAGAGAAAGAGAGAGAGAGAGAGAGAAAGAGAGAGAGAGAAAGAGAGAGAGAGAGAGAGAGAGAGAGAGAGAGAGAGAGAGAGAGAGAGAGAGAGAAAGAGAGAGAGAGAGAGAGAGAGAGAGAGAGAGAGAGAGAGAGAGAGAGAGAGAGAGAGAGAGAGAGAGAGAGAGAGAGAGAGAGAGAGAGAGAGAGAGAGACTGTGTCTTAAGGAGTGTTTAACCAGGGTCACACGTATCAGGTCTTTCCATACCACTTCCCGAGGATCCTGGGAGTTTGATTGGACAAGAATGTGTATCTGAGTTAGGTTGGAGGAGAAGAATAATGTATATGAGTGGAAGACTGTGACAGCTTGAGTTTCTCAGTTTGAGTCTATGGGATAATGCCAGATCATAATGAATCCATCGCCACAGACTGAGGAAACTGTTATTTTCCGGTCAACCTGATTCCCATTGAGACGTGAAACTCAGAATGTAGCCATACTGTTAACCATATCAGCATCTTCAGCATCAGAGGCTTCCAAGACATATAGATGTACTACAGATCTAGAACATTTTGTACAATATACAGTACCAGTCAAAGGTTTGGACACACCTACTCATTCAAGGGTTTTTCTTACTATTTTCTACATTGTAGAATAATAGTGAAGACATCAAAACTATGAAATAACACATATGGAATCATGTAGTGACCAAAAAAGTGTTTAACAAATCAAAATATATTTTATAGTTCAGATTCTTCAAAGTAGACACCCTTTGCATTGATGACACCTTTGCACACTTGGCATTCTCTCAACCAGCTTCACCTGGAATGATTTTCCAACAGTCTTGAAGGAGTTCCCACATATGCTGAGCACTTGTTGGCTGCTTTTCCTTCACTCTGTGGTCCAACTCATCCCAAACCATCTCAATTGGGTTGAGGTCGGGTGATTGAGGAGGCCAGGTCATCTGATGCAGCACTCCATCACTCTCATTCTTAGTCAAATAGCCCTTACACAACCTGGATGTGTGTTGGGTCTTTGTCCTGTTAAAAAAAAGTGATTGTCCCGCTAAGCGCAAACCAGATGGGATGGCGTATCACTGCAGAATTCTGTGGTAGCCATGCTGGTTAAGTGTGTCTTGAATTCTAAATAAATCACTGACAGTGTCACCAGCAAAATACC
Organism: Salvelinus alpinus; assembly: GCF_045679555.1. Taxonomy (NCBI): domain Eukaryota; kingdom Metazoa; phylum Chordata; class Actinopteri; order Salmoniformes; family Salmonidae; genus Salvelinus; species Salvelinus alpinus. Next base: position 78,857,505 of record NC_092087.1, read on the forward strand.
CCCACACCATCACACCTACTCCTCCATGCTCCACGGTGGGAACCACACATGCGGAGATCATCCACTCACCTACTTACTATGTGTCTCACAAAGATACGGCGGTTGGAACCAAAAATCTCAAATTTGGACTCATCGGACTAAAGGACAGATTTCCACTGGTCTAATGTCCATTGCTCGTGTTTCTTGGTCCAAGCAAGTCTCTTTTTCTTATTGGTGTCCTTTAGTAGTGGTTTCTTTGCAGCAACCATGAAAGCCTGATACACACAGTCTCCTCTGAACAGTTGATGTTGAGATGTGTCTGTTACTTGAACTCCGTGAAGCATTTATTTGGGCTGCAATTTCTGAGGCTGGTAACTCTAATGAACTTATCCTCTGCAGCAGAGGTAACTCTGGGTCTTCCTTTCCTGTGGCGTTTCTCATGAGAGACAGTTTCATCATAGCGCTTGATGGTTTTTGCGACTGCACTTGAAGAAACTTTAAAAGTTCTTGAAATTTTCCGGATTGACTGATCTTCATGTCTTAAACTAATCATGGATTTTCATATCTCTTTGCTTATTTGAGCCGTTCTTACCATAATATGGACTTGGTATTTTACCAAATAGGGCAATCTTCTGTATACCACCCCTACTTTGTCACAACACAACTGATTGGCTCAAACACATTAAGAAAATTCCATAAATGAACTTTTAACCAGGCACACCTGTTAATGGAAACGTATTCCAGGTGACTACCTCATGAAGCTGGTTGAGAGAATGCCAAGTGTGCAAGCTGTCATCAAGGCAAAGGGTGGCTATTTTGAAGAATCTCAAATATAAAATATATATATTGATTTGTTTAACACTTTTTTGGTTACTACATGATTCCATATGTGTTATTTCATAGTTTTGATGTCTTCACTATTATTCTACAATGTTGACAATAGTTCAAAATAAAGAAACACCCTTGAATGAGAAGGTGTGTCCAAACTTTTGACTGGTACTGTATATAGAGAGTAGGAAGAAAATGGCACCCTATTCTCTACATAGTGCACTACTTTTGACCACATCTCATATGGCTCTGGTCAAAAGTAGTGCACTATATAGGGAATAGGGTGTCACTTAGGACGCCGCCAGAGACAGTCAGGAACCACTAGTCCCTGAGGGAGAGCAGGAGTAATTAAATGTTGATGATAGTTATTAGCCGTTTCCATAGGAACCTCTTTCCCCTCCTCGACGCTCTGATTTGCCGTGTCGAGCGGGGATATTTTAGCACGAGGCACCGCCGCCGAGGTGAAGCGATAGGGTAGAGACACCAGAGGTGTAAGTGCTCTCCTGAGTGACTGAGTCACATACAGGACTGATCCACTTTAATGTGGGTAAAACTGAATCACACAGAACAGAGACAAACACCCAGATATTTCAGCACATTTACATTTTGGCAGACGCTCTCATCCAGAGTGATTTACACTAGTGAATACATACATTTTCATACTGGTCCACCGTAGGAATAGAACCCACAACCCTGGCGTTGCAAGTGCCATGCTCTACCAACTGAGCACCCCGACCATAACCTACTCCACACCACAACCTACTCCACACCACAACCTACTCCACAACAGAACTCTACACACACAATACATTTAGGGCCTGAAATTGTCAATATGTATATACAGCTCAGATATGCCTTGAATCCGGAAACACTTAATCCCAGGGGAAATGAATATGAATGGATGAAAGTTTGTGTGTGTGTCTCTGTGTGTCTCTGTGTCTGTGTGTGTGTGTGTGTGTGTGTGTGTGTGTGTGTGTGTGTGTGTGTGTGTGTGTGTGTGTGTGTGTGTGTGCGTGCGTGCGTGCGTGCGTGCGTGCGTGTATGCGCTCGTGTGTGTGTATGCATGTGCGTTGGCGTTGGCGTTTGTATGTGCGTGTGTGGTAATCTCCTAATCCAAACTGTGATATGAAAGGTGGATGCAGTCAAGCGACCTGGCTTAAATGTTCTTCTTTAATCTGAGGCTGACATTAAAAGGAGAGAAAGAAAGGAAAAAGAAAGTGAAGAGTTTAGGTGACAGCACAGGGCAGGGCATCCGCTTGTCAGGGATGGATGGATGAAGGGAAGAAAGAACAGGGGGTATAGAGATTATGACATCAGAGGATGGGGTGTTACTTTTGATCCGGTTTAGCGGTGATTGGTGGCGTTGTGGGGTCGTCATCACTGAATAAAGCATTGTTATACATGATTATGGCAGACGTTATTGTAGGCAAGTAATAGGAAGGGGGGAAAGTTATGTCCGTCTTTTTTGAATGGCTTTGATGGGAGCTCTATGAACACAGTATCTCGTTCAAATATGCACGATCTGCACGTCTATCATGAATGCACATTATTGTGTAAAAAAACATGCCCTTCCCATATCTATGAAAAAATATGGGATGACGAGATATCCCATTCTTTGAATAGCCAATGAAAAACTAAAATTATACTTTTTTTTATAACACAGTGCAGGGTAGGCCTACGCACTTGCTAAACTATATCAAAGTTGATGCTGACGTGTAGAGCTGTCCAGTGCTGAAATCTATTCCCTCGCATATAGGAAATAATAATGTGTGAATATTGGAATTATGTGTCCATATCTGATCTAATTTCGAGTCTTGCAAATCAAACCTCTCAGGATATCCAAACTGGCATACCACATCGCCTACGGCCTAGTCAATAAAATATGTCACACAATTAGGATTTGCCTGCGCGTCATTTACAGTTGATTGACATTATAGGCCAGAACAATGCGTTACGTTAGCGGATTCATTGATCCTTTTACAGTGTTTGTCTGAAGGACAGTGAACAGCAGAAAACAACAGGTTTCACTGGGCTCTACAAGGCGAGGAGTTCATGTCGTGACATAATACCGGTGAAAACAGACAAGATTACCCTGCAGTTTATTTCGGGGCCGTAACTAGTGTATGAAGTGAGCTTCGTCGAAACGCGGCATGTTAAAAACAACAAAGAATCTTCGACTAGCCAACCTAAAAACCAACCAATCTTAAAGACAAACAGGTCAAGTTCATGACAACTTGTCCTGTCAATGGAAAAGTGTTTTTGTCTATTAAAAAACTGTCAACGATTAGAATAAATACTCACCTTTTGAATGGCAATGTTGTTAGCTACTTGAAAAACACCGTTGACATCCTCTCCAGAATAAAAAATAAAACACATCCTTAATGTTCTGTCCTCTCTCTACGAATTCCTTATTTGCAGCCCGCTTCATTGTCTCATAACGTTCATTTTGAAACTTTTTGTCTTTGAATCCTAATATTCTTCCAATGTTCTGTTGTGTTGCTTCATTGCATCCCACTCAACTGTTCGCATTCGCTCTCTCTGTTGGACTCGCACTTGACTCAATAAGCGCTCGAACCCTGTGTATGTGAGGTGCGCACGGCACATCTCTCTGTCCCTAGCTAGCTGTGGGTGGGAGAGAGAGGGCGGGCGGGAGGGATGGAGCGCTTGTCACTTTGATTATGTCCCCGTTTACGTGGAGTTGTGTTCCTGAGAGTGTAGGTGTGCTTCCCTATTATTTACCGCCCGCGCCACAGATTTTTATTAGACTGGCCTCCGGAGAAGAAAACAGGTTGCTATGCATTGCTTGGATTTTCAGTGAATTTAGATCACTGTTAGGCTGTACATGCGAGCTGTCTTTGTGCGAGTTTGAAGCTGTATTATTGAACTGTGAATAGATTTATAGCAATAGGCCTAATAAAAAAAGTTAATGACAAGGAAGTGGTTGATTAAATATTGTCGTTGTCGACAAATACAGACATTATGTAATGTTAGAGTCGCATTTACAAATGCAGATTCTTAATTTGATCACTCTTTTGTGGCTGAGAATTTTCTTGCACCGCAGAAAATCCAGATGAGCTTCGTGATTTACATAAATCCACCGAACACCCCCACTAACACACTGTTATATTAACAGTAGTGAACACCCACACTAACACACTGTTATATTAACAGTAGTGAACACCCACACTAACACACTGTTATATTAACAGTAGTGAACACCCCCACTAACACACTGTTATATTAACAGTAGTGAACACCCACACTAACACACTGTTATATTAACAGTAGTGCACTTTTCATGTAGCCTACTTTTAGCCAGCTAATGTCCTAACTACCGATCCAACAACATTATGGACTAAACGTTCAAATCCCGTTGCTGCACGATTATTTTGTTGCGACATAATTGGTCAAATTATGATTCTACATATATACGTAACAAACCAACTGAAGAGGTGGTGTGGGGTAAGAAACCAAGTCTCCCTAGTTACCTAGTGTGAACAGGCAATTGAAATCGGATCCCAGTGTTGCATTGTGGAGCTGTCCAGAGCAGAGGTGCTGAAAACTACTAAAACGGAAAACGGATACTCCTCGAACTATCACCACCCTACCGTGGCCTGGCTGGCTGTCACATACATTTAGCCTCCAGACCAGTCTCAGCACCCTGCTAACAATCACCACCTCGTTTGCTTTGTCATTGATTAGAGCAATATTTTACCACAGGGAGACTACTGAACTAGCGATGGAGACCTGCAGAACTTTCTCCTAGCTGCAATAAGTTCATCCAACTTTCTAATTTCCATCAAAGACACTACTGTTCATAGTTTAATTTATAATTCATATTTGTATTGGCATCAGCAATGTCTCTTTTTAGCAGGGAAATATAGTTAGTTATAGTATTTCAGACAGACCACAATTATATGCAACTCGATAGTTTCTATGGATACCTTTCTTATTTCCTCTCTCTCTCTCTCTCTCTCTCTCTCTCTCTCTCTCTCTCTCTCTCTCTCTCTCTCTCTCTCTCTCTCTCTCTCTCTCTCTCTCTCTCTCTCTCTCTCTCTCTCTCTCTCTCTCTCTCTCTCTCTCTCTCTCTCTCTCTCTCTCTCTCTCAGAGAGAGGAAGAGAGAGAAAGAGAAAGAGAACGAGAGAGAGATGGAGAGCGAGACGGAAAAACGGGGTGAATCAGCAGTGTAGGTCAAGGTCAAGAAGGATTAGGGGCTCTATTCAATCTGTATTGCTGAACCGTTACAGATTGTGTGATAGAAATGTAAAGGCAATTTCCTATTGAGCTGACATATTCAGCTTTTACTGTGAATGCAGGCTCAGCTAATGCGAGACAATTATGCTGCGAGGCAATGCGAGTCAACCAAACTGCGAGTCAACCACACTTTAACACTGAACTTCTGCGATACGGATTGAATAGAGCCCTAAATGGTTTGGGAGTGGGGAAGAAATGTGTGGGTGGGTTTAGATTCTAGAAGATAGAGGAACAAGGATGCTGCAACTAATGACAAGAGGGGAGTTATCTTGCTGTTTGTTTACTGTTGTTTTGAGTGGTAGTAGTTAGGCCTAAAAAAATGTGGAAAGACACAAGGAAATGTTACAGTAGGGATACAGTAGGTGTATTTTGATTTGTTGATCGAATCCAGGTATTTCTACTCTACTCTATTCTACCATACCCTACCCAACTCTGTATTCTGCACTACTCTATTCTACCATACCCTACCCAACTCTGTATTCTGCACTACTCTATTCTACCATACCCTACCCAACTCTGTATTCTGCACTACTCTATTCTACCATACCCTACCCAACTCTGTATTCTGCACTACTCTATTCTACCATACCCTACCCAACTCTGTATTCTGCACTACTCTATTCTACCATACCCTACCCAACTCTGTATTCTGCACTACTCTATTCTACTCTACTCTACTCTATGATATTCTGACTGAAACAAAGAGAAGGGAAGATTGGAGACTGCTTCCATTACACCTGCCCCACTGACAGAAATGAAATGACCATCTTTGTGTCTGTGTATTAATAACCATAATCTGTCTGAATGAGGCTGGCTGGAGTAAGATATCACATAAGATATTAACTCTTTTTCATAAGCACACCTTGCTCAAGGCATCAAACCACTGCTCCTGCATATCTCTCTCTCTCTCTCTCTTTTTCTCTCTTTCTCTCTTTCTCTCTCCCCATCTCCATCCACCTTTCTCTCCTTCACCTCCATCTATTTCTCTATTTTCACCTGGACCTGCTTTTGGGAGATTTTTAGGTCAGCAACATGAATAAAAATTGGACCTGCGGCCAAAATAATAAACAATATCCTTAAAAAACGGTATTAGTTTCATTATTAAATGTAAATGTAGTGTTTGAACTGACACAAGCTATTCTGTGTTTTCCTTCGACTCTGCTCCAGTCCTGATGACTCCCTCCCAGACGCGGTGAGAGCCAATTTACTTAGAAACAGGAGGCCGCCTCATTCCTCACAGCCAGCAGATCCAGGTCAATATGTTTTTAAGAAATGAGGCTGAAGAAAAGAGAGGGACAGAATGGCCAGTATTACTCCACAAGGGTGAATACATTACCGGCATATAGTTGTGTAATAATTACATAACTAAGTCTATATTGATTTCAAATTAGGAAGAAAGACAGACTAGGAATTGAAGGCAAGTGATGCTGGATGCATATGAAGATCAGGCATGCTAACTGAACTCCCATTGAATTTAGAACAAACTGCAAAATGAGTACAGATCTCTGTGTGAAAATGAGGGGGAATGAGGCACTTGGGTGGTGGATAGCAGTTTTATATATATAGTTCAAACACTGGGCACAGCGGGGACTCATGATGTAACCTCAGCGGGGATGTTAGTCCAAATCTATCTCACTAAGTTCAGAGCAATGCGAAGGGACATTTGGTGACCTGCAAAAGAGCTGTCTCTCAGATTTCTCCGGTACTTCAAGAAACCAAGGCATTGAGGCGTGTGGGTTCCACTTGAGTTTAATAAAGGCAAAACACTGGTCCTCTGTGATTGGTCAGCTAGTCTAGGCCATTAGATGGGCAATGCAGGGCCATAAAAGATAAGTATGTTTCAAATGCTCTCAGTTCACTCAGTAGCCAATAAGAAGTTTGTATTGCACTGAATTGGTACTGGTCCATCCCTTTAAAGCTAGACTCAATATCAGCGCCCCGCGGAAATATAATTAACATAATAATACAAATCTCCATCAAAATCTGTCTGTTTAAGATAGAGATATCTGTTTTTTTTTGCTTGGGCTGCGTCTCAATCCACAGCAACCACCAATGGCGGTTCTCAGCGTCTGCGGTGGAAGGTGACCGAGCTACAGCGGTGTTTGTCAGACCATGAGACATCCTGAAGATCGGTCTACTCATGAAAACTTCCGTAATGTCTGAACTAATACGACCCTTCTATGGAAAGATGAGACTCTTACGAACAGGATGGTGTTCTCCGTTTTACACTATGACCGCATCACGGGACTCGTCTGACGTTGGTACCGCTAATCTGCCAACTTCTGTCTGTAGCGGCCGAACAGTTTGGGCAACACACTAAGATGGAAAGGGAAGACAAACACAAACACTACCGTTCAAAAGTTTGGGTTCACTTAGAAATGTCCTTGTTTCTGAAAGAAAAGCAATTTTTTTGTTCATGAAAATAACATCAAATTGATCAGAAATACAGTGTAGACATTGTTAATGTTGTAAATGACTATTGTAGCTGGAAACGGCAGATTTTTTATGGAATATCTACATAGGCGTACAGAGGCCCATTATTAGCAACCATCACTCCTGTGTTCCAATGGCACCTTGTGTTAGCTAATCCAAGTTTATAATTTTAAAAGGCTAATTGATCATTAGAAAACCCTTTTGCAATTATGTTAGCACAGCTGAAAACTGTTGTTCTGATTAAAGAAGCAATAAAACTGGCCATCTTTAGACTAGTTGAGTATCTGGAGCGTCAGCATTTGTTGGTTCAATTACAGGCTCAAAATGGCCAGAAACAAAGACCTTTCTTCTGAAACTCGTCAGTCTATTCTTGTTCTGAGAAATGAAGGCTATTCCATGCAAGAAATTGCCAAGAAACTGAAGATCTCATACAACACTGTGTACTACTCCCTTCACAGAACAGTGCAAACTGTCTCTAACCAGAATAGAAAGAGGAGTGGGAGGCCCTGGTGCACAACTGAGCAAGAGGACAAGTACATTAGAGTGTCTAGTTTGAGAAACAGATGCCTCACAAGTCCTCAACTTGCAGCTTCATTAAATAGTACCTGCAAAACACCAGTCTCAACGTCAACAGTGAAGAGGCGACTCCGGGATTCTGGCCTTCTAGGCTGAGTTCCTCTGTCCAGTGTCTGTGTTCTTTTGCCAATCTTAATCTTTTATTTGTATTGGTCAGACTGAGATATGTTTTTTTCTTTGCAACTCTGCCTAGAAGCCCAGCATCTTCACTGATGTTGAGACTGGTGTTTTGCGGGTACGAGATCTTCAGTTTCTTGACAACTTCTCTCATGGAATAACCTTCATTTCTCAGAACAAGAGTAGACTGACGAGTTTCAGAAGAAAGTTTTCTGTTTCTGGCCATTTTGAGCCTGTAATCGAATGCACAAATGCTGATGCTCCAGATACTCAACTAGTCTAAAGAAGGTAGGTTTTATTGCTTTTTTAATCAAAACAACAGTTTTCAGCTGTGCTAACATAGTTGCAAAAGGGTTTTCTAATGATAAATTAGCCTTTTAAAATGATAAACTTGGATTAGCTAACACAACGTGTCATTTGGAACACAGAAGTGATGGTTGCTGATAATGGGCCTCTGTACGCCTATGTAGATATTCCATAAAAAATCTGCCGTTTCCAGCTACAATAGTCATTTACAACATTAACAATGTCTACACTGTATTTCTGATCAATTTGATGTTATTTTCATGGACGAAAAATGTGCTTTTCTTTCAAAAACAAGGACATTTCTAAGTGACCCCAAACTGTTGAACGGTAGTGTACATGTCGGTTGTTAAGCTCTAGGACATCCAAAAGCTTCACAAGACTCTGAAGGTAGCCCATACCAGTTGAAGGTAGCCCATACCAGTTGAAGGTAGCCAATACCAGTTGAAGGTAGCCCATACCAGTTGAAGGTAGCCCATACCAGTTGAAGGTAGCCCATACCAGTTGAAGGTAGCCCATACCAGTTGAAGGTAGCCCATACCAGTTGAATACATGAATGGAAGTATATATGGAAGTAGTTCACTGCCAAAAGCATTTGTTAAATATGGGTAACAAACTAAGAATAACTTCCTGATCATTCTTATATTTCTCAGATATAGGACATACACTTTAAAACAAACTTCTTTTAGATTTGTTTCCATGTATTAATCTGTTATTCAATGTATTTCTATTGGCTGATAGCAGTAAGGCCAAATTCAATGTCTGATCAAAAAATGTTTTCAATATATTTTTCTGATACCTAAAGGGGTCCTAAAATTCCAAATCAAATAGCTAAATGATCCATGGTATGACCATGTTAAAACAATTCCATATGTTAGCTTAGTAGAACCCCCACCCCCCCTCCCCCCTAGACTCTTAAGGAAGTTGATGCTTGAAATGTCATTTCGGAGAATTACATTTTCTCTGAATGGTTTTACTTACAATATTGTCCTTTGATGATCTGGTTCTATTTCACCCTTGCTTGTGACCTGTATGAGTCATTCTACTACCAAAGATATGCATATTTAAGAACGTTTAATCACTCTAAGATACATTCATGAAAATACAGTCTATTTACATTTATAGAAGTCAGTCATGCCAACTTCAAGTTGGTGGGATGCTGAACTTTACTTTGGCGATCATATTTCCATGGTTACTAAATCTCCTCTCACCATGGCAACTGTCGCCTGAGCAACAGAGTGTATCTATGCAACTAGGACGCTCAGCGGAAAAAGGATTTGGGCAGAAATAACTCCCTGCAACATTTTCTTGCCAAACATGCTGTTATTAATATCCTGAGGGTAACATTTCGTTTGAAAGATTTTTGGGGGTTAATATTCTCTGAGAATAGTATTACATGTAAACTTTTTAAAACTACAATTTCTGAGAGTGCAATTAATCATACGCAACTTTTGGTACAGCTCATTTGAGCTTGAATTGAGACTATTCCACACAGTGATAAATTGGCCCTGTTACAGGATCCAGAGCAGTCAGTGTTCACTTCACCTATTTAAACATACAGTACATCTATAAATACACAGCCTTTATAGTCTACAGTCTACGCTGAGCACGCAGCGTGAATGACAAGGGAGAGTATATGATCCACTAAGAGACTGTGGGAATAGTCTGTCTTTGTCAATGTGTGTGTGTATGTGTTCTCCTGTATGCGTATGTGTGCCTGTGTGTGCTACCATCCCGATGACACTGCTGGCCCCCTCTGCTGGCTTCTCTGGACACTGCTGTCCCCCAGTGGACGAGAGATATAATTGACTATATATCTATGGAAACAGCTCTGTTTTCAGCATAGCACAGCTGATATTATATTCTATACACACACAAAGGGCCCCTAGACAGGTTACATATGTGAGGCTAGATGCTGTAAATACTCAGTTTCATTTCCTCAGGTAGGTAGTGACATAGATACTCTACTAGCCGACCTGCCCTGCAACATTAAGGACCCACCTGGCATTTAAAAAAAGATACGTCCGATGGTTTCGACTTATTTCGTACCCTGTTAATTTTTTCACTATACAATTTAAACTGGTTTGTTTTTCATCGGTTAACCTTGTATTTGAACACAGTTTAATGTCAACTCAAGATTCAACATGTATTTCTTGTTCCTCAGAAGATGGCCACTCTATGGTCCAGTCTATGTCTGTCCAACCATGCGGTGCCTGTTCTAGTAAACAGTGTTTTACAGGTGACCGCTCGCGCTTGTCTGTAACCCTCAGAGCAGCCATCTGTAAAACAGGCCAACCACATGACATCTGTCCAGTGGAGCCAGTTGCACATTTCACTCTCTAAAGCTGATGACATCTGATACACACCTTTGGGGCCAGTGGGCCATGTTGGCTCCAATGAGAGTCAATTGATGTTTAACATGACAAAGACAGAGCCACAATGGCAGTTATACCCACGCCAGTTTCCCCTAGACTTGGATGAGTTCTGAGAGTATGAAGTGTATGACCTGTGCTGGTTACTTTGCAGATAAAAATGAACTTGGAGTTAACAGTCATAAGGTATTTAAACATTCTAGAAATACCTTTGAAGTGTTTTTAATATCATAATACCAGCATGGCAAAGACAGATTATGCTTTTAAGTCTTTGTGTTTTTTTCATTACCAAAATGGCTGTGTTATGGTTATAGTATTGTGTGCCAAACTATTTTTGTACAGAGCTGTAAAGGTATAGCCTTTAGGTTTTTGTTTCACTCAGTCGCTGTCTTAAGTAATTGTTGCTTCACCTCAAGGAACCCAGAGGATGTGTTTGGCCACAACCAAGAGATTAAGTTACCTACTACCTGAAGCATTTCATTGAATTACATTACAGTGTAAAGACCGCTACAGGTCAATGCAAGCAAATTACTGATATGGTCCATATTCTGCTTCAGAATGCAATTCTAAAGATGTAAAATCTTAATTTGATCAGTTAGTAATATCCACTTTGAAATTTCAGACTAGATTTGAACCTAAGGAAAAATGTATCAACCACTACAAAACTGTCCATTAATTATAATCCACATTATAATTCACATTTCCTGTTGCTGCAGGATTATTTTCCTGCAGTAGCAAACTGTCTCAAATTAAGTTCCTACGTCTGTATAGTGTTGCTCTTGACATACTGCATTACTATGTGCTGTCTATACAGTATATGGTTTGATTGGTTATCCCACCTCTAATCAGGATGTACCACCTTTGTGTAGGTGGATTTTGTAATAGTGCATCATTGCACTGGGCCGTACCATCAGAGTAAAATAGGGGTGTTCACCTGATCTGAGGATCCATCATGCAGCTCTGTGCTGACGACTTTTACTGCCACCAGTTCCAACCCAACACCTTTGACCCCTCCCGCTGTGGTTTGTGCTTGCGCCCGGGACACATGCACCTGAACAGTACCTCACAGGTAAGCCAGGCAGGAGGGGCTAGTGCTGAGGGAAATGGACGATGGATGGCTAATGACTGTTAAGGGTTATTGGGTTTGGACAAGGTCTGGATTATTACCTTTGCTGTACAGTAAATTGTGGTATACGTTTGAAACACTTCCAAAATCGTTCATTTTCTCTTCCCAAGTGGCAGTATGAGGAGTAACCATTTCTGAATGAAACAAAGGCGCATATTAAACAACATAATGATGCAATGAACACAAATAAAGCCACCAAGCGGGGTAATTATAATATAAGCTATACTGTAGGTGTGATGAGGACTGACGAACACACAGGTTGGCGTTTGATTATATTATTATTCTATCATTAATTAATGAAAAGCTCATTTGCATCCCTTGGGGGAAAGATAGTAATCTAATCCGCTCACATAACACATTGCACACAAGCACCCACACAAGCACACACACAACACATACACAAGCACACACAAGCAAGCACACACACACACACACACACACACACACACACACACACACACACACACACACACACACACACACACACACACACACACACACACACACACACACACACACACACACACACACACACACACACACACACACACACACACACACACACACACACACACACACACACTAGCCCACTCAACTGAACTCTAAGGATGGACCTGTACCAGAAATACACTTCTACCAATCTTCACTGTCATTGGAGTAATCTAATATGCTCAAACAACACATGCACACAAGCACACACATTCACAACACCAGCTCTATGGATGAACCTGGACCAGAAATACACTTCTACAAATCTTTATTTTCATTTGAATAATCCTTCCATTTCAAAATAACAGAATATTCTAGATAGAAATCCACGCCTGCTCACAACACAACACAGAGATCAAAAGTCAAAAGAGAAGAAAGGCTTTTGTGTGTTGTAGGGAGGGCAAGAAATGAAAGAGGGATCAAGAAAGGGTTGAGAGGAGGATGGGTGGATTCTGGTTGTGGAAGAGCAGCAGACCAATGAAATAATGATGAGCAAGGCCAGGGAGAGGTTGTGTTACCGTCGTCCTTGCCGGCCTAATGCATTAGCTCAGGTAGATAAGGTGAAGAGAGGAGAGGTAGACGGGGAGGAGAGGGGGGGAGAGAGGGGGAGGAGAGAAGTTGTTGTTGCCACTTGCAGCCTGTCTTAACAGCAGATTTGTAAAGGGACGTCCAAGGAAGCTCTGCAAGCAGGTGTAGTAAGAAGTTAGCATTTTGTTTTAGCTGTGATGAGTTATACGGAAAGTTAGCTTCTTTTCATTTATTCCACAGGCAGCCATTTTGTCTGAAATTTGTTTACTTTACTTGTTGGTGCTTTCTCACATGCTTGTTGAATTGACCTTGAGAGTGGTTTCAACTCATTCATTTAATGAATCTTTAAGCATTGTAATGTCATTGGTCACACTAGGTAATGACTGTCTTGCCATAGAGATACCTGTACACTGCAGCATGTTTGAATTTGTTTGATTTGTCTCTAACTGTACTTTCACGTTACTATGCAACTTTCTGAAAACACAACAGAATTACATACTTTGTGTACCAAGCCTTAAAAGTGACTTTTACACATCTCAGATGGTTTGCTGAATTGACAAAGCCATTGACCAGTTTGACATTCTCTGAATTATTAACGATTGGACGAAATGTGTCCCGTTCCACGAATCAGGACAACCATGACTTCCTGTCGGAGGTGACCAGATACAGTGATGTCACAAGGAGCGTCTGGACCTATCAGGAGAGCCTAACTCACACTCCGAGCCCTGACTGGGAACTCAATATCTGTGACTCTGACACGGTACACAGGTGAGTGTGAGTGTCATTGTCAGTTGACTTTAGTAACACTACATTAATAAGGTATCCTTCAAGTGATTTATAAAACTTTAATAAACAGTTAGAAAACATTATATTTGAATGAAATTTTACAATCAGGTAGTGATTTCTCTTAAACGTGTTCTACAGTACATTGTGCCAAACTCATAGAGTGTGTACCCCTACCAATGTCCCTCATGCCCTCCCTCTATATCTCCACCCAGCAGTCAGGAGGACCAGTGGGACTTCCTGCCAGACCCAGGGAGGAGTGGCTCTAGCAGCCCAGCAGGGTGCTGTGTGACGGGGCCAGAGATGACCCGGGTGGACCCCTCTCCCCACAGACCACCACACAGCTCACTGATGGAGGAGAAGAGAGGCCGGGAGAGGTTCAGGCGACCCTCAGGTCAGACCAGCTCACAGTATTACAGACAGACATTTTGTCTTGGACAGCTGCTACAATTTTCATTCAATTCAATTTGAATTCAAAATGTTATTGTCATTTTTCAGTTAAACATTTAAATGTGTCTTGGCTTTCCATTTGAGTGGGGCTCAATCAAATGGATGATCTACCAGGCCATGTTCCTACTCCTCACTTATAGGATCAAGAGGAGAAAGTGGCTACTTCTCTCCGGACAGGAAAGCCTTATTTGATGGTGGTCCCCAGGCTCAGGTGGAGGGTGTATCCAAACGGCCTTACCGGCACTATGAGAGGGGCCATCCGCTCCCCAACAACCACAGCCCAGAACCCAAAGCCTCCATCCCCTACCGGAACGTGAATCTCGGAATTCCCTCCCAGAGGAGAAGCGATGAAACGTTCCAGCAGGAGACCTGGAGGAGCGAGTCTCCGCAGCGATACACCTATCATTCCAACTTCAGACGTGGTGGCACTGATTCTCAAGATCAGTCTCCTAGCCCTCGCTCCCCATGTTCAAACCGGTATAAACTTGCTGAATCTCGATCTGCGTCCTCCCAACGTAGAAGCTCCCACTCCAAAAGTCACGCTCCTTCTCACGCTCCGTCTCACTCATCTCCCTCCTCGTCTCGCCATCCGTCAGGACGGTCCAGTCCCTCTCACAGACGAGGGTCTGTCGTGTCTCACCACCCCTCCCCGTCTCGAAACACGGCCTCCTACAAACATACTGACTCCTCCCATGTAAGAAATGGTAAAACAGAGCATTACGCCAATGGGCGTGATCAAGATTCAAGGGATTCAAGAGAGTCAAGAGATTCAAGAGATTCAAGAGGATCAAGAGAGCCAAGAGAGTCAAGAGAGTCAAGAGGATCAAGAGAGCCAAGAGGTTCAAGAGAGTCAAGGGAGTCAAGGGAGCCAAGGGAGCCAAGAGAGTCAAGAGAGCCACGAGAGTCACGAGAGTCAAGAGAATCAAGAGAGCCAAGAGAGTCAAGAGAGTCAAGAGAGTCAAGAGACTCAAGAGAGTCAAGAGAGCCAAGAGAGTCAAGAGAGTCAAGAGAGTCAAGAGGTTCAAGAGAGCCAAGAGAGTCAAGAGAGTCAAGACGTCCCTCCCACAACTCAAACAGTCACAGTTTGGACTCTGAAAAACTGTACAAAAATCTTGACTCCATCTCTCGACGTGACTCTCCAGCCTTGCAGCCAAACTCCCACGAAGGGTGTCGAAGCACCCGGCTCAGAACAGATAAAAACCCTTCCCCAACCACTCGCAGTCGTGATAGTCGTGAATGCTCTCCCCCTATAAGTGGCTATGGTACACACAGCCATTCACCCCAAAGAGAAACCAAGCATAGCGACACCAGACCTGACACAGCACAGAGCTACTCAAGGAGACCAGAGAGGGTAGCTAGAGAGGAACGGACAGAGATGCACCCCCCTAAAACCAACACCAGCCTCCCTCCAGGCTCCTGGCCTGGCTCCTCCCACTCCCTTCTAAGCCCTGCCCTCTCTTGTAGCTCCTCCCCACCACGACTAGGCATCGACTCCCAGCTGCTTGCCAATTCGTTGAAACCCTACGCTGCGACCATGGAAATGAATGACAGGCCAATCAGTGACAGGAGCAAGAGTAATATAAGGCGGGGCATGGAGTACCTGTTGACCCGAGAGGAGCCCAAGAGAACCGCCTCAGTGGACTCCCAGGGGATGACCATAGAGGACTACGTCATTCTGGCCGACATCCCCAGACTGGACCTGGGGTCAGAGGGAGAGGGGGCAGAGGTGCTACTGGGCCCGAGGAGGAGGACCCAGAGCCCCAGCCCACGTAGAGACCAGAGGCACAGAACACCCAGGTGAGGAGACTGGAGAGGCGACAGGAGGGACATTATAGAGAGAAGGGGGGGCCTACTGGATGTACAGAATATTGTAAGGTCCTACTGGATGTACAGAATATTGTAAGGGCCTACTGGATGTACAGTATATTGTAAAGGCCTACTGGATGTACAGTATATTGTAAGGGCCTACTGCATGTACAGTATATTGTAAGGGCCTACTGGATGTACAGTATATTGTAAAGGCCTACTGGATGTACAGAATATTGTAAGGGCCTACTGGATGTACAGTATATTGTAAGGGCCTACTGCATGTACAGCATATTGTAAGGGCCTACTGGATGTACAGCATATTGTAAGGGCCTACTGCATGTACAGTATATTGTAAGGGCCTACTGGATGTACAGTATATTGTAAGGGCCTACTGCATGTACAGCATATTGTAAGGGCCTACTGGATGTACAGCATATTGTAAGGGCCTACTGCATGTACAGTATATTGTTAAGGCCTACTGGATGTACAGCATATTGTAAGGGCCTACTGGATGTACAGAATATTGTAAGGGCCTACTGGAAGTACAGTATATTGTAAGGGCCTACTGGATGTACAGTATATTGTAAGGGCCTACTACATATACAGCATATTGTAAGGGCCTACTGGATGTACAGCATATTGTAAGGGCCTACTGCATGTACAGCATATTGTAAGGGCCTACTGGATGTATAGCATGTTGTAAGGGCCTACTGCATGTACAGCATTTTGTAAGGGCCTACTGGATGTACAGCATATTGTAAGGGCCTACTGCAGTACAGCATATTGTAAGGGCCTACTGGATGTACAGCATATTGTCAGGGCCTACTGGATGTACAGCGTATTGTAAGGGCCTACTGGATGTACAGCGTATTGTAAGGGCCTACTACATATACAGCATATTGTAAGGGCCTACTGCATGTACAGCATATTATAAGGGCCTACTGGATGTACAGCGTATTGTAAGGGCCTACTGGATGTACAGCATATTGTAAGGGCCTACTACATATACAGCATATTGTAAGGGCCTACTGGATGTACAGCGTATTGTAAGGGCCTACTGGATGTACAGCATATTGTAAGGGCCTACTGCATGTACAGCATATTGTAAGGGCCTACTGCATGTAGAGTATATTGTAAGGGCCTACTGGATGTACAGCGTATTGTAAGGGCCTACTGGATGAACAGTATATTGGGTCAGGGTTTTCTCTCTGGTCTCTATTTCTCCAACTTTTCTTCTATTGTAGGTATGTAGAGGAATCTGATAGCTGCAGTACGAGGGTTGAGTCTGATGAGAGAGGGAGAGGCAGAGAGAGGGGGAGAGACAGGAGGGAGAAAGAGAAGGAGAAATATTGCGACTCAGAGGACGGACGACTGTCCCGAACCCAGTCCACAACTGATCTTCAGCCACAGGTGATACGCTTGATACCTTCGAGTACTTTAAAAACAGGTCTGCCATCAAGTCACTCATACTGTAAGTACCATCCTATAACCATTATTCATATCATCCATTTGTTACAGAGGTCAGACAATCAAACTAGAAAGGGCCTCAGATCCTCTAAACCACGGCAGAAAGTTTGACCAGAAAATACTCAAACACAGTCTGACCAAAAGGGCTGGATGTCAAAACTGGATGAATATGGGGAGGTAACACTGCAAATGACACACGTGACCATGTGTTAGAACAAACTGGCACAAATAGAGGAAAGCATCATTCAAAACAATAGCAGTGTTTGGAATATTTTGAAGTGTCACTGGTTTGACTGAGTCTGTTTGGCTTGTGTTTCTAACAGTGGAGGAGACACTGGTTTGACTGAGTCTGGCTTGTGTTTCTAACAGTGGAGGAGACACTGGTTTGACTGAGTCTGGCTTGTGTTTCTAACAGTGGAGGAGACACTGGTTTGACTGAGTCTGTTTGGCTTGTGTTTCTAACAGTGGAGGAGACACTGGTTTGACTGAGTCTGTTTGGCTTGTGTTTCTAACAGTGGAGGAGACACTGGTTTGACTGAGTCTGTTTGGCTTGTGTTTCTAACAGTGGAGGAAACACTGGTTTGACTGAGTCTGGCTTGTGTTTCTAACAGTGGAGGAAACACTGGTTTGACTGAGTCTGGCTTGTGTTTCTAACAGTGGAGGAGACACTGGTTTGACTGAGTCTGTTTGGCTTGTGTTTCTAACAGTGGAGGAGACACTGGTTTGACTGAGTCTGTTTGGCTTGTGTTTCTAACAGTGGAGGAGACACTGGTTTGACTGAGTCTGTTTGGCTTGTGTTTCTAACAGTGGAGGAGACACTGGTTTGACTGAGTCTGTTTGGCTTGTGTTTCTAACAGTGGAGGAGACACTGGTTTGACTGAGTCTGTTTGGCTTGTGTTTCTAACAGTGGAGGAGACACTGGTTTGACTGAGTCTGTTTGGCTTGTGTTTCTAACAGTGGAGGAGACACTGGTTTGACTGAGTCTGTTTGGCTTGTGTTTCTAACAGTGGAGGAGACACTGGTTTGACTGAGTCTGTTTGGCTTGTGTTTCTAACAGTGGAGGAGACACTGGTTTGACTGAGTCTGTTTGGCTTGTGTTTCTAACAGTGGAGGAAACACTGGTTTGACTGAGTCTGTTTGGCTTGTGTTTCTAACAGTGGAGGAAACACTGGTTTGACTGAGTCTGTTTGGCTTGTGTTTCTAACAGTGGAGGAGACACTGGTTTGACTGAGTCTGCTTGGCTTGTGTTTCTAACAGTGGAGGAGACACTGGTTTGTGATGAGGGACGCTGCACTAAGTTTCTACATGGACTCTGAGGCTGAGGAGGTGACGCCATTTCCTATATCTGCAATATCAGTTCCCCAATTATATACCCATAGAAGTATTTCTGAGTCTGTATCACGCCAGTTCCTCTATGTCTGTTGTAGTCAGATGACCTGGATGGAGAGATAGACCTGATGTCCTGTATGAACGTCCAAGACTTTGACGTGGAGAAGAACTATGGATTCCAGATACATGTGTGTTCTTCCTGGTTTTTCTCTCATTGAACATCTACTACCAATACTAATACTACTACTACTACTACTACTACTACTATTTCTGCTACTACTGCTACTAATAATACTACTACTACTACTGCTGCTGCTGCTACTACTACTACTACTACTACTGCTGCTACTACTACAGATGCCGTATCCTAACTTGAGCCAGTTTTATACAGCAGGACAATAGTCCTGCAGCAAAAGGAAATGTGAATTATTGTGTGGATTATAATTATTTGACATTTTTTGTAGGGGTTGATACAAGTCTGACATTTTAAAGTGGACTTTACAAACTTTAGAAGCCTTTTGAAACCTTGAATACATTACAAGTTTACGTTTCCCGATGTGCAGGAAAATTCTCAGCAAAAAAAGAGTGATCAAATGAAGATCCGATATCTGTACTACTACTACTACTACTACTATTACCACTAATACTACTACTACTACTACTGCTGCTACTGCTACTACTACTAGTAATAATACTACTACTACTACTGGCTACTACTACTACTGCTGCTGCTGCTACTACTACTACTGCTACTGCTACTACTACTACTACTGCTACTACTACTACTACTACTACTACTACTACTACTGCTACTGCTACTGCTACTACTACTACTACTGCTGCTACTACTACTACTACAGTCTTGGGCTGCATCTGAAATGGCATCCTTGTCCATCCATAAATAATGCACTACTTTTGACCAGGGCCCATAAAGTAGTGCACTATATATCGTGTAGGGTGTCATTTCGGATGCAGTCTTGGTGTCAATATGCTTTAGTTCCTTCCTGTTTGTAACCCCTCAGACGTGGCTTTTCTCTGTTCTTTATCATTTGAGCTCAACCAGACACAGAAAGCAGTGTTCACTCTGTCAGCCTCGACCTCCAGGATCAGGAGGAAGTGGGTTAATGTGCTGAGACGGACTATCCAACCCAGACACTCTTCAGACATCACACCGTGAGTGTTTCTATTGACTGTGTCTGAAATGGCAGTGTGTCAGAAATGGCAGTGTGTCAGAAATTACGCTATGTCTGAAATTGCATTCCATTCATTATGTCTTAAAGTAATTATGTGCATTTCTGTTGTGATCTTAGGCCACACCAGTCTAAGTGCAGGACTTTGTTTCTGAAATGGAAGTGTGTCTGAAGTGGCACTGTGCCTGAAATGGCACCCTATTCCCTATTTACTGCACTACTTTGGATCAAAGCTCCTATTAGTCCTGGTCCAAACGAATTAATGCACATCACAGGGAATAGAATAGGGTACCATTTCAGACGCAGACAAAGTCCTGCACTTAGACTGTTGTGGCCTATAATCACAACAGAAATGCACATAATTACTTTAAGACATAATGAATGGAATTGGAGGCAGCAAGAAGACAATTAGACAAATGTAATAATATACAAGAGTAAAGAATGTGACTATGTAACTATATCTGAAACACTTTTCCTATGGTCCCCATTATTATATCACAGACGGTCAGGCAGTGAAAGAGAAAACTCTCAGCCTGTGTCGTCTCGCCAGCCTCCCTCTGTGCTCACCTGTGAAGACTCCGACCCTCAAACCACTAACTCCACCTCCAACCTTTGTCAAATGGACTCTTTGGCCCCGGATCTAGATGACACCTCCCCCAACATGTCATCAGACAGTCAGAGAGAGGCAGGAGAGGGCTGGGACAGAGAGCAAGCCAAGCGATTGGAGGAGAGGAACAGATGGTTTGAGGGGGGGATCCCCTTCAGAGAGATGGGCAGCAGATGGGACTCTCTGGATCTGAAGAAAGCCAGCGTACCTGTACCTGTCACTCACACCATGGACGTGGACGTCAACAATAAGTGGGTGGAGTTCGAGAGTCTAACATTCAGGGAGATGAGCGCGCTGTCTCTGATTGGTGCACAGACTAATCAGACCAATCAGACGATTCCTAATCAGACGATTCAGACAACCAGTGCAACGGCCCTACAGAGGGAGGTAGTGTGAGAATTATTTTCCACTCAAAATCCTAAATGTAAAACAGTTATTTGTTCATTTGAGTGTTTAACATTTAATAATCATAACGTTTAGAACTGTCTTGTAAAGGTATTATAGAAACAGAGAGGCTGTTTTCAATATACATAATGAATCATTTAGGGAATCTTTCCTCACCCTTCTCACATGTCCTTCTCTCTCTCTCTCTCTCTCTCTCTCTCTCGCTCTCTGTCTCTCTGTCTCTCTGTCTCACACTTCCACTTTCTTCTCACCTCTTTCCCACTATTTTCTCTCTCCATCTCTCTCTCAACCCTCTTCCCTTTCCTCTTCCCGCTCCCTCTTTCTTTCTATCTCTCCCCTATCTTTCTCCCCTCTCTATCCCCCTCTTGACCCCCCTCCTCTCCCTCTCTCTCAGGCGCTATCACTCAGGCAGCAGGTGGAGTGTCTGCGTAAGGAGCGTGTGGAGATGGGGATGGAGGTGGAGGTGGACAGTCTGTGTGGCCCCTGGGCCCCCTGCGGCCAGCGTCTGGAGGCCATGGAGGCGGCCCACCGCAGGGCCCTGATGGAGCTCCAGGAGAGCCAAGCCAGGGAGGTCCGAGAGCTGCAGAGACAGAGACTGCTGCAGGAGGAGAGCCAGGCCACGGCACAAGGTGGGAAGGAGAGACCTGTTGGCAGTACTGTGTAATATCATGTAAAGTGTTATGTGAATAATTACACTTTTTCTAGGGATGATGTCACAAAGCAACTTTTGTTGTGGAACAGATTGCCTACCCTCCTGTGTCCTGTCCTTCCCCTCTTCACTTCAATGTTTTCTCTTTTCCTTGTCATGTTATGCCACTTCTGTGCTCTATAGCAGTTGAGGCCCTGAAGGAGGCTCACAGGGAGGAGCTGGAGAGGGAGGTGGAGAAAGCCAGAAGGATGACTGAAGGGGGTGGCCATATGGATACTACATACAGAGGACAGACGTGAGATCCATTCTCTTTAGCCAGACATCAAAGTGAAAGGCACCAAAAGAATGTGGAAGAGAAAGTTTTCTCTAATGGGATAGCTATCCACCCTCTGCTTGTGTATCAGTGTGGTTGTGCATTCATGCATCTGTGCGGGCATGCCCACATGCATGTGTGTTAAACATGTGTTCTTGGTTCTCTACAGGCCCCAGGCTGATGCCCTCCACAGTGAGTTGGACGTTCTGTCAGAGAGATATTCCCAGAAGTGCCTGGAGCTGAACCGGGCCGAGCAGAGAGGAGTTAGAGAAACAGAGCTGAGCTGGAAGGACAGAGAGATGGAACAGCTCCGCAGAGAGAACCAGGTCAGAGGTCAGAGAGCAGAGACAAGAAGGAGAGAGAGGGAGAGAGAGCAGAGAGAAAGAGAGCAGAGAGAGAGGAGAGGGAGAAAGAAAGAGCAGAGAGAGAAAGAAAGAGGGGGAGAGAGAGCAGAGAGAAAGAGCAGAAAGAAAGAGTGCAGAGAGAGAAAGAGTGAGAGCGAGCAGTCTGTCATGAGACTAATTAACAACAAATGAATTATCTAATTATCAATTTAAGCAATGTACCATACTGTCATACAGTGCAATAGTAATAAGTATTTTTATTTCTTCTTCATGTTTGTCTCAGGAACTGCAGGCTCGTCTGACTGAGGAGATCAGCCGCATGCGCCACTTCATCACAGGTCAGAGGTCAGGAAACGTCTCCCCTGGCAACTGTGAGCGCAGTCCCTCGGAATTGGAAGTAAGAATAAAGTTTGACATTCTGATTAGTTGTATTGGAAGCAGAACCGGATTCAAGTACATGTTGTATTTGACCATTTGTTATTTAAATGACTTCTTCTGTGTGACTATTTTCAAATTCACAGCCCAAAACAAGTATTTCTATGAGTATTTGAATGGTTATTTGTAAAAACCAAATAATCGACCAAATTGTATTTGAAAGTATTTTCAAATACATATTTCAAATACCTGGGTTAAATGCATTATGCATTGGAGTGTATTTGAGTATTTCCAAACACATTTCAATATTCAACTGCTTGTTTTTTCAAATAAAGATGATCTGAATACTTGTTTTGAAGTGTATTGAAAAGTAATGGAAATTCCTGAATTAGTATTTGAAACTAGGTCTGATTGGAAGCAAGGCTTACATCGGAGTTGCTCTATTGATTGGTGTGTAGATTTGTGTCGGCCATTGGTGATTGGTCATGTTGTAATGTTGTCCTCCAGATGCTGCCATCTATTGGCTGGATCAGATTCATTCAAAATCCTGAAAAACCTGCCTCAATGACGTGCTGCTGGGGTCCTAAAAATAACCATGTAGAACAACTAGTACTGGTCATCAGTGACATCAGTGCACTATTCATTCATTGACACGATACTGGTGAAAGAATTGTGGAATAATCTTCATATTGATGAGTATTGCATCACTAAAAATGACCAAAAATACTAAACCGATGTATCTGTGTTGCCCTCCAGATGCTGCTACGAGCAAAGGAGATTGAGGCCGAGTACCTACAAAAAGAGATTGGCTGTCTAAGGAATGAAGTGCAGTCTCTAACTAAGGTACTACTGGTATATTCTGTATCCACATGATCAACCCTTACAAAATCCTGATAGCACACCATAAACACAAATACTAATCTTTAGTCAAATGTCCCTCATCATCTTGTCCTAAGGTACTTGCATATGTCGTTTCTACTGTTCCACTCCAGACCAACCATTCAACCACCATACGTGTTTACATACACACACACACACACACACAAACAGAATATGGATAAGAAATGTCACTCTACTGGTCTCCTCTGTGTTGGTCTATGACCCCCCTCTAGGAGAAGCAGAGTTTGTGTGACCGCTACAAGGAGGGGTACGTGGAGCTGATTGGGATGAAGGGTCGCAGTGAGCTGGAGATCAGGGAACTCAGGGAGCACCTCAGACTGGCTAACGCAGCGCTGCATGAGGGGAGAAGAGACACCTGAGACTGGCCAACGCAGCACTGCAGGAAGGGGGGAGACACCTCAGACTGGCTAATGCAGCGCTGCAGGAGGGGAGACAAGACACCTGAGACTGGCCAACGCAGCGCTGCAGGAAGAGGGAAGAGATAGAGTTGGTGGATGGATAGTTGGATACCTGCTGTGAAGAACCAAGAAGCCATACAATAGCACAATGTTTGTTCTTCGTTATGGCTGGCTGTGGTTAGCCTGGAATTCTCCAAACTGATATGCTCAGTTTCAACATATAGCAAAGTGAAACCGTGGTGAAATAGAGCACATCAATCTGGATTCCAGGCTAGGCTGTGGTTGGAGTTATAAGACCAAAGAATGCATGTTTTATAGAATGACAGGGACAACCACGAAATAACACCAAAGAACATACCCCAACAAATGTGTTGTTATTTTTTTTGTTTACACACGTAGACTCTTTATTGAGTAAATAATAAGACACATGCAAGAGTGAAGTCTGACTGTGCTGTGACCTCACAATGATATCGAATAATATGTAGTAATCCGTGGCAAGGAGGTGAAAGTGGGACTAAAAAGGGAGGAGAGAGAGAAAAAAGGCGATGGAGAGGTGGATCATGATGAGGGCAATCTTCTCCTGTAGGGGGCATCTCTCTCTCCTTCCTCATATTGGCATGCCATCACTATTGCAAAGCACCCTGGGAAGGAATGAAAATGCAAGCAATGTCAATGGTCATTAATTCTCACAGTTGTATTATTTCTCTTCATTCTCTTTTAGATAATCATTGGCACCATTTCAACATGTTCCATCATGGCTGTTTGGATTAGGTACATACCATTATGTAAATAAGATTTTGCACGCATGCACTCTAAACTACTGTTAGGGACAATAGTATATTAAAGAGATGTTTTATTTTAGGGTAGCCTGTGTGTCACCCTGGGTCTAGTAATGATATTAGCCTTTTATACATCAATAGCTGTATCAATACATCTCATCACTGACCTAGGTTCAGTCGTCATCGTCATCATCCTCAGGGACGAAGATGTCATGCTCCTCAAGTAGAGCCGCAAAGTTCTTGCTGATCAGAGTTCCCACGTACAGGAAGGGAATCACTACAGCGGTCATCCGGATAAGGCCGAAGGATATCTGGGTGATAGGGGCGAAAGAAAGAAATTCAGAATATCTACAATCTGAAAAAAGGTTACTACATTAACTAAAACCGCTAATATCATACAGAAACATGACCACATCAAGCAACATACACCGTATATGGTTCAAAGCCTCAGATGAGATAACATGGGATTTTTCAGAATGCAGAAATCCTCAACAATTTCCTTGATTCACATAATAAATGCAGATGCTCAGGGTGCCATACTCATAATACAATAAATTATGGATCTGAAATGTTTTATTTCCCACAAACAGGCTAATTCAATTGATATCGACTTTGACCTAAAAATGGACACTCCAATACCCCCTGGGATTTATAGTTGTGTTAATATGTTACACTGGCATATTCTGTGTAAGCCAATACTTTATTACATAAAACATTTACATATTAGCTTAATAGTATAATTTTTCGACGAAAAGTGGCTAAAATAATGACAAATGACTTCCGTATCAAACATACACAAGTTCATTGGCTCCCGCAGTTGTCTCTCCAAATTCCTTAAAATGTGATTGGCAAAGACTGCTGTCAATCTGCTCCAAGAGTCAGGATCCTCCCACATTATGTGTAGGGTTACCCAGACAGTTTACTAACCGACTGGACCATGCATGAAAACTCACTTTATCCGGCTTTGGTTGAACACCGCCATTTGCTGTTGATACCGCATTTCGACATTGGTTCAGTCTCGTTGTGTTAGACGGTTTCAAGACGATGTTACGGCTTACCACCCCCGTATTCCTCGATACGAGGTTCCGTGAGAGCCACAGGACAGCTGTCGCCATTTTTCCAGTTTGGGATGGGCGGGACAGCAATGTTTATGGGTGGGTTCAGGGCGTATGTCTATCCGTGGTGTTGGCCGAATGCCAAATGCATTTTATGACGACAGCAAAGATCAAACAACAAGACATTAATAAATACATGTAATGCACAATGTATGAACAGTCATATATAGAATAGATAATTCCAGACTTTTTGTATTATGTGCTTCTCACACACTGTCCTTGCCCATAGAATCCAGTTTAGGCCTATGTGCATTCATATGCCATCTATGCTACGATTTCATTGCGCTTGTACTTGTACTCAGTTGTACTTGCGTTACTTGCGCTAGCATTGACATTTATTATAGCGCTTTTTTCTTTAAAAAATATAGAAATGCGTACGATATCTGACGACAGAGCGATCAAAATGACGTTATGTGCCATTCAACCAAACAGCGCGCGAGGACTGCAGCATTTTGTGCGGTTCAGCCAACCAGCATTTCCTTCGAGGCAGAGCGCGCTCGGAAAGAGGAGGAAGTCGAAAAATAAAGGACACCGAATTAATAAATACGTTAGAATATGTCTATGATATTTACGGTCTAACAAGGGACTGTGGTTGGTC
This sequence comes from Salvelinus alpinus, assembly GCF_045679555.1. NCBI lineage: Eukaryota > Metazoa > Chordata > Actinopteri > Salmoniformes > Salmonidae > Salvelinus > Salvelinus alpinus. The sequence goes on from NC_092087.1 coordinate 78,884,022, forward strand.
TCACAACTACCTAAAAACCTTCGGGTTTACCTCAATAATCCGAATTTGAAATTACACTACCCGCCACTCAGCATACTGTCCCCTCGCCATACTTCGAGTTGAGAGACGAACGGGAACGAGAAACATTTCGGAATAGGCTTAGCTACCTAATATTTACATTGCAAATTTGTATTACAAACTTGATAATTATAAACGTTAAGGTGGTGGAAGGTCTCAAGAAAAGGTTTTAGCGAGCTAGTTTGTTTCAAACTATTCGTCACGAGAACTTGAGGTTCTCTGAGAAAAGTTGTTCGACGTCCACGAGCCGTCAGAGGCCTGTGGTCGAGGCTACATGCAGCAGACACCATCGGCGTGTAGTGTCGGTGACATAAACAAGAAGCATGTCGGCTCAAGCGCAAATGCGAGCGATGTTGGACCAGTTGATGGGCACAAGTAGAGATGGTGAGTAAACGACAAGCTACATTGTTTCAGTGTCGCTCGATGTTTCAGAGGAAATGTTTTTAACTAGTTGTTATCATGCTAGCTGACGTTAGCTAGCTAAGCTACCTTAGCCTGGGGACAGATGGCTGAATGCTAACGACGGCTAACTACTTGTTGTGTTCACAGTAAAGTAAACACAAGGAACATTCCGTTTCAGACCTTGTCACATTGTTGATGTTTGCTAGCTGGGATATTGTTGGCCCACGAGATGCTACTGACTGGCTGCAGCTAACGTTGGACAGATAGCTAGTTTAACTTTAGCAAGCTAATCTAGTTTTGGTTTCAGGAATGAATGATCCACATGGGCATCCGCACCCACCGTAATCACAATTTTGGATAATAGGAAGGTGGTGTCTGGAATGCACACAGCTATTGCTTCTTGCGATTGACATGACATTGCTCAGCTCACTAACTCTCTCCACTTGTCTGATTTATTTTCGTGTAGGGGACACCATGCGCCAGAGAATCAAATTTACAGATGAGCGGGTCTGCAAGAGTCATTTGCTGGACTCCTGTCCTCACGACATTCTCTCCGGCACTGTGAGTACATGACATCTTACTTAGTCCAGGGGATCCCAAACTTTTTTGCCCCGTGACCATATTTTGATATATACATTTATAAATCATTGGGGCTTAGACAGTCTATTACAAATCACTATTTCAATCTGAAGAAAGTATGGTTTGAAGTATTGGGAAGTTCAGAAGATCATCAGGCAATCATTTTGTATGCTCTTCTGTGTAGAAAAGAACATCTTCATTGATTTAGTGCCTGGTCTTGTCCACTCTGTTCTATTGTGTTCTGCCATTGTAGAGGGAAACAGAAGAAGCGCACATGTTCCTGAGAGTCTTATCTTTCAGTGATGGGATCATAATATTTTGTAGCTTAAACGATTCTAAAGATAGATCCACATTTTGTAGGAAGAAAACAGAAACCGCTGTTTATTACAATCACATCTAGCGGCTACGGAGTTTACTGACGTAACCCCGGTTCTATGAACCAAGCACGATGTATTTATTGTATTTTGGACTTCTCTCGTGGCCCCATTTTACAATCAGGTGACCCCCAGTTTGTGAAACACTGTCTTTGTCACAATGATTGTGTGCAGTAGTGTTTATAGAACACAATGTCAATTGCACTCCTGAATACAGGACTTATAGGTACAGCTTTGAGTGAATGATTTAATGGATGTTTCTTGTTGTCGTATAGAGAATGGACCTGGGAGAGTGTGTGAAGGTCCACGACCTGGCCCTCAGGGCTGACTTCGAGATCGCATCCAAGCAACAGGAGTACTTCTTTGAGCTTGACGTGAGTCATGTTGGACTGTCACGTACCTAGTATACATGTTTACCACACGTACACACACACGTTTCCTCTGCATGCAAACTCCATGTGATCTGTTGATCAATGGCTTGTCTCTTTCTCTCCCTCTTTTTCTTTTCTTCTGTTTAGTCTCCATGTAATATCTATTGATGCTTTTTCTCTAATCTGGTGACTTTAAACTCTCCTCGTCATCCCCTGTCACTGCAGGCTGCTGAGCACCTTCAGTCGTTCATCGCTGACTGTGACCGCAGGACTGAGCTAGCAAAAAAGAGACTGGCTGAGACGCAGGATGAGATCAGCGCTGAGGTTGCCGCCAAGGTGACCGACCCCTGTTGTTTGTCTTACTTAGATAGTTCCCCCACATGCTCATTAGGTGAATTGACACTATAGTTGGAATCCAATTCCATGGTATGTGTTGTTGTTCTGGTTTTTCTAGATGAATGTATCTGGTTAATTTCAGAAAATGACATTTCAACCGTGTATAAGAAACTGTAGTTAAAATGAGATTCTGTCACTTTGTTGCTCTGGTTGTCACCGTGTCATAATTCTAACCCGTTCTCTCTGATATCAACAGGCTGAGCGGGTCCACGAGCTGAACGAGGAGATCGGTAAGCTGCTGGCCCGGGCGGAGCAGCTGGGGGGCGAGGGGAATGTGGAAGAGGCACAGGAGGTCCTGGAGAAGGTGGAGAAGACTCGCGCAATGAAGAAGGAGGCAGAGGTCAGTTGGCAGGCGGTCAAGGATGGTTGTGGTCACAACCAATCATGGAAGCTAGGAATTGTACTGTGATTAAATAAAGATGAACTTGTTAAAACATTTTTTTATATATGTGTATTTGTATGTATATACAAACCTGTTTCAGCAAGGCCTCTTAGATGTTTAACAGCCAGGTATAAGAGGAATTTCACATGTGCACTCAAAATAAATCCCAAAAGTCAGTCAATATCAGTCATTTGAAAGTGGGTCAGGCATTTGTGTACTATGTCCTAATTAACGTTAGTCTTCAACACCGCAGCATACGCACTAAGAACTTTGCAGTGTCCTAGTTCTAACGTCAGTCTGGTTTACTGTTGCTTTCTCCCAGGACGTATACAGGAACTCGATGCCGGCGTCCAGCTTCCAGCAGCAGAAGCTCCGGGTGTGCGAGGTGTGCTCCGCCTACCTAGGTCTCCATGACAACGACCGCCGCCTAGCTGACCACTTCGGAGGCAAACTGCATCTGGGATTCATTGAGATCCGGGAGAAGCTGGAAAGGTTACGGGTGAGACACACCATATATCAGTAGTCAAAACCTAGTAGGATATCACTAGTTATGTAGACGTTTACCTTGCTTTTCAGGAAGTGTAAAACCTGAGCTGTCTGAGCACAGTTGTTGCGATGGATTTGTGTACTTAGTTACATGATTTGTTTTTTTCCTGCTACAGAAAGCCGCTATGGAGAAGCAAGAAGGAATGCGACTGAGAAGAAGGGAGGAGCGTGAAAAGGAGGAAGAGAGAGCAAAGGAGTGGGAGCTGGAGCGAGAACGAGAGAGGGAAAAGGAGAGGGAGCGCGAAACTGAACGTGTACGGGAAAGGGAGAGAGAAAGAGAGAGGGGGGAGAGAGATCACCGGAGGTGAGCCAAATCTGACTTGTTCCCATCAGTTCAGACATCAAACAAATGCTTCAAAATGCTCGTTCTCTTGTATTTTAACAATCCACTTTGATGTATTTTTTCACAGGACAAGATCAAGAAGCGGTGAACGATACAGGGAGGGAGGCAGCTCATCCTCCCATCGCTCGAGACGACACCGCTCCTCTCGTCCCCGGGAGGAGGGAGGAGGAGAGCGGGACAGGGAAAGGGAACGTAAGCATAGACACAAAGACGGGCATCGCTCGCGCTCCCACTCTCACAGGAGCAAGAGGAAGAGGTGAGGCCCGAACAGACAGACAGGAACCCTGATGTGATACTTATAAAATGGCAGATAGCCCTTATGTCACTAAAATCAAGCACCAACTAGAAGAGAACTGAATGAAATCGGGAGGTACTACTACCTTTTTTATTTTACCAGGTTGCCTGAACAACAAAAAACTTGGATGTTTTCTTTCCGTTGCAAAATGTTTTTCTACTTACCTTGTGCCCTAATGAACACGACCCACATAGCCCTTATGTCACTAAAATCTGGCAGCAACTAGATTAAAACAGGGAGGTACCTTTTTTATTTTACTAGGTTGCCTGGTTTTGCCTGTTTTTACTTTGTAAAATGTTTTGCTATACTGTGCCCCAATGAATACGAACCAGCTCTTTCCAAACAGTTTGTCTGAGTTTAATTTTGTTTGTCTATCATCGGGTGCTTGATATTTTACCAATTCCTGATCTGTTTCCTTCTACCCAGGTCTTCCAGGGACAGATCCTCACACACCCGAGACAGAGAACCCCGCTCACCGTCTCAGCGCTCTCCGTCTGGGCGTTCACCCTCAGGGCGCTCCCCTTCCCAGGAGAGATGGAGGGAGAGCGGAGGAGAGGGACCACCCCGCTCCCGGGAGCAAGACGACAGGCCCGAGCCCATGACGAGGGAAGACCGGGAGAGGTCCACCTCTCCAGAGATGATGGCCAGGGGGAGAGAAAGAGAGAGGTCTCTGTCGCTAGAGAGGGATAGACGTTCCAGCTCAGATGGGGAGAGGGAGTCGGGGGAGATATGATACAGAGGGGGACATCCGAGGTAATGTTAGAGCAGGGGGGGTTTAGAAAGATGGAGCAACAGCCCTTCACCTGAGCCATAACCCTTAGATGTTTGCAGATCTATAAGATGGAAACAATATGGTGGAAGCTACACTGCTTATACCTATCCAGACCTTTCAGATCCGCAATCATCAAAGGTTTATGGCCAGGTGGGAGGGAGTGAATTGGGACTGGCTGGAAGGGTCCAGGAGGGTGGTGAGTGAGTATGTGTGTTCATTCATGTTGAAGTGCGACATATAAATTGGGCGGAGAGGAAAAATTGGGACAAGGAAATCAGGATGGGAGCATGCAAAGATAGTTGGTGGAGCTTTCGATTGGGATGAATGGGAAAGACCTTGAACGAAAGAAAGGAAGGACTGGGAGCAACACTTTATTTCATGTAATAATTGGATATTGGGATGGGGTTAGTAGAGGGAGATGGAAGTTCTACCCATTTAAACATTATTTTATTTTAGAAATGCTGTTCTGTTTTGTTTAATCATCATTATGATTGACAATGTTGATGCTGTTGTCATTCTCTGGGTTCCAACATGGATCCAAAGATCGGTTTCATATGGGGGAGCGCGTATAGTGTGTACAACTTAGATTTATACACAAACAGTGATGAACAACCACATCCTTTGAAAGATAAACATACTTGAGAGTACCACTTAAGACTCTTCACACTAATATGGACATGTAGAATTCAATATAGTTGACAACGTACACAAGCATTTTACATACTGTTACTTTATTGGTATTCAGCAGAAACCCATGAATAGATGCATACATTTCAGCAGAAACCCATGAACAGACAGACACACACACACACACAGTCCTTTTGCTGTGAGTCAAGGTGGATGTTTTGGGGGATCTACCTTGCTGTGCCATCTACTACAAAGTTAATAAAAGTCCTGCTTCCATTGTGACTCATGTTTCCTGTCCATTCTTAATGTTGGAATCCTTAGTTGAAACAACAAAGCAGACACCCCGCCTGCGTTTTAGTAAAAAGCTGAGGGATGGGCCTGGAGAACTGTAACCTTTCAAATTCATAGTCAGATATGGATGCCAGGACTGCATCCATGATATAAACAATTATGTTAACACTATATAATCTCAAAACATGGTTAACATTTTTTTTATTAACATTGGAGTATAACAAGCTTATGCTTGCTCATGAGGCATTTATACATTACATTCAAGAATCAATGGGTATATATCATCCATTTAGCAACTATGGTTTCTAGCTTTAATTGACTTTATCAAAGAAATATCCAAGTTATTGTGCAAAGTGGAGGTAGCAGCAGGATTACATTTGTGTAGTTACACTTTTTAGACAGTAGATGGCAGTCGTGCTCCTTAAGAAAATGGCAGAAGAAGACGTCATGACGTTTAACGGAAGTTTGAAATTACGCGCCACAAAAGTCATGGATGAAAATTACTTTGTTCCACCATAACATTGGAGTTGTCTATGAATTGTAGCTATTTAGTGACAGGATTGTTGAACGCGTTATAACTCAATTTGACTTTTTGGAAGTAAAATGTCTTTACTCAAACCATTTAGTAAACTTCCTGGGCTTAATACGGCCAACATACTGGTAAGTGGTCCTGTAAGTAACGTTGGCCTAGGTAGCTAGCAAACACCTGTTGTTAACGTTAATCAATGAATGTGTTTCTTATTTCAGCTGGTGGAGAACGAAGAGCAATTTCAGCAGAAGTTAGCTGACGCTGTTGTTCTTCAAGAGAAGACTATCAACGTCATGGTGTAAGTACTGAATTGAGTTCTCAACTAGCGAGCTAGGTAGGGGTTTAGACTAGAAGGTATACAGCTACGGACGGAAGTGACTTTTCGTAACATGTTAGGAGAATTAGGGTTAACAAAAATGCTCTCCTAACCTGCTACGAAATGTCACTTGACGAAAGTAGCTGTATACCATCTAGTCACAACCCTTCTAACAGTCTTGTCTTCTTCTTTCTGTACCAGAAGGTTGGCCAGAAGCCTCCCACTACCAGTGGAAAACGAGGAGTCTCGGCCACGGATAGATCTGGTGGTTTTCATCATTCACCTAACCTCAGAGCTCAGGTACATTCACATACAGACAATAAGAACCATCCATAGGGAGATGGACCTATTGTGTGGCTTTACTGGCCTCTTCTTCCAGTGGTAATGCTACTGCTTTTCTCTCCTCAGCTTCCAGTCAGCAGAGACCTCCCTCAAGTATTTAGACCCAGGTTACTTCCAGGGCAAAGTCTGCTTCCTGGTTACCAATGGTAAGTCTGCTTCCTGGTTACCAGTGGTAAGGAAATTAACTCTCCTGTCTATCCTTCTCCTTTATCCATCTTTCATCAACACTTATCACAATTATTATATATATTTTTTAAATTTGTACTTTTACCCTGTTTTCTCCCCAATTTCATGGTATCCAATTGGTAGTTACAGTCTTGTCTCATTGCTGCAACTCCTGTACTGAGTCCTCCGAAACACAACCCAGCCAAGCCATACTGCTTCTTGACACAATGCCCGCTTAACCCGAAAGCCAGCCGCACCAATGCGTCTGAGAAAACGAAGGTTACCTATGTAACCACGGTTATGTGAACAATATGGATCACTCCAATATATTGGTATCACTCCGCGGCGGAGGAATACATCCGAGGTGAGGATTTACTCCCGTGTACACCTGTGTCACAGCTGGGGTCCGCCGGTTCTCTACATCATTTTTGAGGTGCCTCTATTTATTCTTATTTTTTTAATTTCACCTTTATTTAACCAGGTAGGCCAGTTGAGAACAAGTTCTCATTTACAACTGCGACCTGGCCAAGATAAAGCAAAGCAGTGCGACAAAAACAACAACAGAGTTACACATGGGATAAACAAACGTACAGTCAATAACACAATAGAAAAATCTGTATACAGTGTGTGGAAATGAAGTAATAAATACGCCAATAGTGGCGAAGTAATTACAATTGATCAATTTACACTGGAGTGAGATATGTGCAGATGAGGATGTGCAAGTAGAAATACTGGTGTGCAAAAGAGCAGGAAAACAAATATGGGGATGAGGTAGGTAGTTGGATGGGCTATTTACAGATGGGCTGTGTACAGCTGCAGCGATCGGTAAGCTGCTCTGACAGCTGACGCTTAAAGTTAGTGAGGGAGACATAAGTCTCCAACTTCAGTGATTTTTGCAATTTGTTCCAGTCATTGGCAGCAGAGAACTGGAAGGAAAGGCGGCCAAAGGAGGTGTTGGCTTTGGAGATGATCAGTGAAATATACCTGCTGGAGCGCGTGCTACGGGTGGGTGTTGCTATGGTGACCAGTGAGCTGAGATAAGGCGGAGTTTTACCTAGCAAAGACTTATAGATGACCTGGAGTCAGTGGGTTTGGCGAAAAATATGTAGCAAACACCAGCCAACGAGAGCATACAGGTCGCAGTGGTGGGTAGTATATGGGGCTTTGGTGACAAAACGGATGGCACTGTGATAGACTGCATCTAATTTGCTGAGTAGAGTGTTGGGGGCTATTTTGTAAATGACATCGCCGAAGTCGAGGATCAGTAGGTAATATAGTCAGTTTTACGAGGGTATGTTTGGCAGCATGAGTGAAGGATGCTTTGTTACAAAATAGGAAGCCAATTCTAGATGCTTAATGTGAGTCTGGAAGGAGAGTTTACAGTCTAACCATACACCTAGGTATTTGTAGTTGTCCACATATTCAAAGTCAGAGCCGTCCAGAGTAGTGATGCTAGTCGGGCGGGTGCGGGCAGCGATCGATTGAAGAGCATGCGTTTCGTTTTACTAGATTTTAAGAGCAGTTGGAGGCCACGGAAGGAGTGTTGTATGGTGTTGAAGCTCGTTTGGAGGTTTGTTAACTTCTTTGGGATAGGTGGGACGCTACCGTCCCACCTGGCCAACATCCGGTGAAATGGCAGAGCGCCAAATTCAAAATATGTTATGTTATACTCAGACATCATTCAAACAGTTTTAGAAACTTCAGAGTGTTTTCTATCCAAATCTACTAATAATATGCATATCCTAGCTTCTGGGCCTGAGTAGCAGGCAGTTTACTTTGGGCACGCTTTTCATCAGGACGTGAAAATACCGCCCCCTAGCCTAGAGAAGTTAACAGTGTCCAAAGAAGGGCCAGATGTATACAGAATGGTGTCGTCTGCGTAGAGGTGGATCAAAGAATCACCCGCAGCAAGAGCGACATCATTGATATATACAGAGAAAAAAGTCAGCCAGAGATTTGAACCCTGTGGCACCCCCATAGACTGCCAGAGGTCCGGACAACAGGCCCTCCGATATGACACACTGAACTCTATCTGAGAAGTAGTTGGTGAACCAGGCGAGGCAGTCATTAGAGAAACCAAGGCTGTTGAGTCTGCTGATAAGAATACAGTGATTGACAGAGTCGAAAGCCTTGGCCAGGCCGATGAAGACGGCTGCACAGTACTGTCTTTTATCGATGGCGGTTATGATATCGTTTAGGACCTTGAGCGTGGCTGAGGTGCACCCGTGACCAGCTCGGAAACCAGATTGCATAGCGGAGAAGCTAAGGTGGGATTCGAAATGGTCGGTGATCTGTTTGTTCACTTGGCTTTCGAAGACTTTAGAAAGGCAGGGCAGAATGGATATAGGTCTGTAACAGTTTGGGTCTAGTGTCTCCCCCTTTGAAGAGGGGGATGACCGCGGCCGCTTTCCAATCTTTAGGAATCTCAGGCGATGCGAAAGAGAGGTTAAACAGACTAGTTATAGGGGTTGCAACAATTGCGGCAGATAAGTTTAGAAAGAGAGGGTCCAGATTGTTTAGCCCAGCTGATTTGTAGGGATCCAGATTTTGCCGCTCTTTCAGAACATCAGCTGTCTGTATTTGGGTGAAGGAGAAGCGGGGGGGCTTGGGCCAATTGCTGAGGGGCGTGCAGAGCTGTTGGTAGGGGTAGCTAGGTGGAATGCATGGACAGCCGTAGAGAAATGCTTATTGAAATTCTCGATTATCGTGGATTTATCAGTGGTGACAGTGTTTCCTAATCTCAGTGCAGTGGGCAGCTGGGAGGAGGTACTCTTATTCTCCATGGACTTTACAGTGTCTCTAGTACCGTAGAGGATTGGAGCGATCTATATAGCTTACATAATCGTAGTTACATATGTAATCTTCGTTATGTTTCACTATATTGGATCACTCCAATATAGTGGCGAAGTCCCAGTGCGGGACCAAGATGCAGGGACCGTCAATATGGAAGGGGGGTCCCGACACAGTCCCCGGACCGTTGAACACACCGCAGAGGGAGGTGCAACATTTACCTGATAGTACCTAGCAAAGGTGCAAGAGGAAGCCCAGCTGGCCACAGCACAGTTCTCAGTGAGGGGCACTCCTCTCAGTAGAGCCCAGGATGCAGCCACACCTCTTGTTGAATGTGCAACCACAGATCCCAGCACTGGCATGCCAGCCAGGCGGGTATGCTGTTGTAATCGTGTCCACGATCCAGTGAGAGAGCCTCTGCTTTGATAGCCCAGGACTCTCTCACCATAACAGACAAAGAGCTGGTCTGTTGTTCTCACTGACCGTGTCCGCTCCACATAGGCAGCCAGTGCCCTCACAGGGCACAGCATGCCGGAGGGAGGCCCAGACTCCCCCGCCACTGCCGGGAGGTCATAAGCAGACAGGATAAAAGGGATGTTCACATGCCTGTCTGACAAAACCTTTGGCAGGAATGAAGATTTGAGGTGGAGAGATACACTCCTCCCCCGGTGTCCATCCTCTAGCACTCAGAACTTAACGAAAGAGCATGGAGCTCACCCACCCTCTTCATGGAAGTAATTGCTACCAAGAAAGCCACCTTCATAAAGAGGTGTTTCAGGGAGGCAGACTCGAACGGTTCGAAAGGTGGCTTTGCCAAAGCTGCCAAGACCACATCGAGATCCCAGTTCGCCATTAAGCGGGTCCTAACTGGACACAGGCGACGAACCCCCTTCATAAACCTGAAGACCAAGGAATGGCGTCCCACTGGCCTGTCCATCCACCCCACATGGCAGGCAGATATTGCGGCCAAATGCCCTCTGTGTTGAGGCTGCCAAGCCCTCATCCAAGCGAGACTGCAGGTATTGGAGGACATACTGCACCCCACATGACTCGGGCACAACCTCAATACCAGTGCACCAAGAGCAGAACAACCACCGGCACAACTGGTATGCCGCGATTGTAGCAGGCGCCCTTGTGCTCTGCATGGTGTTCATTACACACTCCTGTAGTCCTAACATGGACCATTGGTACCGTTCAGTGGCCAATCCCACAGACTGAGGCGGTGCGGCCTCGGATGCCACAAAGTTCCCCGGCCTGAGACAGCTGGTCTGGTTTCAGGGGAAGTTGCCACGGTGTCCCAGACAACAGGGACAGGAGAAGGCTGAACCAGGGTTGTCTGGGCCAGTATGGGACCACCAGAAGCAGATATGTGCGAGTAGAGACGCTAGACGTACCTGAGCCCAGAGGAGTTCCTGTGCTATAAGATTGAGGCGGTGTGACCTCAGTCCACCCTGATGGTTGATGTAAGCCACCACTGTGGTGTTGTCTGTTCTCACCAGGACATCTTTCAGATGTGTAAGGAAAGACCGCAGGGCCAGCAGTACAGCTCAGCGTTCTAGTTCATTGATGTGCCTGCTGCTTCAAGGGGGTAGCCAACAGCCGCTGGCCAACCTGCCCTTGGTCACACCCCCCCCCCGAGCCGATCTGGGAGGCGTCTGTGCTGACCAGCTCCCGGCGGTACATCCTCAGCATCTCCACCCCACCTGAGAGAAAGGAGCGACAGCGCCACCTCAACAATGCCCTGAGGCCCTGTGCAGTCACCCGCAGCTGGCGGTGACGGAGGAGCTTCGGGTGCAGCCGGTGGGAGTTGAACCATTGTTGAAGAGGCTGGAGGAATCATCAACGAGGCCGCCATCAGCAAGCCCAACAGGCGTTGTCAGGGCAGATACCACCCGCCCCTGCCCGAAAGTGGTTGATAAGATTGCCTGAACCCTTCAGCTGGGCAGGCGTGCTCTCATGAGGACTGAGTTCAGTTCCATGCCAATGAAGGCCACCCTTTGGGTGGGTGTCAGATGACTCTTGTCGTTTACTGTAATGCCCAGCCTGCCGATGCGGGTCAGGAGTATGTCTCTGTCTGACAGGACCTGGGTCCTGGTCGGGGCACAAATCAGCCAATCGTCCAGGTAATTGAGGATCAACAATCCTCGGGACGTGAGAGGTGCCAGGACAGCGTCCATGCACTTTTTGAAAGTGCGGGGTGCCAAGGAGAGGCCGAAGGGAAGAACCATGAATTTGTAAGCCGTCCCTTTGAAAGTGAATCGGAGGTACTGCCAGAGAGCTGGGTAAACAGGAACATGAAGTACGCTTCTCCAAGGTCCAGCGTCACAAAACACTGGTCCCTGGACACGGCCTGCAACACGCGGCTGGGGACAGCATGTGGAATCTCAGTACCTTCAAGTACCCATTGAGGTTGCGGAGGTCCAGAATCGATCAAAACCCTTATTCTCAAAATAAGTGGAGTAGAACCCACTTAGCCGTTCTGATGTCTCGATACTGCGGATGGCACCCTTGTCGTGGAGTGAGGAGATTTCTTCAGGGGGTTGGCCACCGTGGTAACACGAAAGGCACCTGAAGGACGGGGGCCGTCACCGGAATTGGAGTCGGTACCCCTTGAGCATTGTGGACAACACCCAGGGGGACTCCACACCCTCCACCCACCCTTTTGAGACCGGGAGAGGCGGCCGGAAGAGTGTGTCAGGGGTCCTGCCGGGGCCCGCCTCTCCTCTGGCGCCCCGAGCGCCTGGGTCTCCCATGCACGTCCCTATGGCGGTGACAGTTGACACCATCACACCTGTAACAAAGGGAAGCCATAAGTTCAACCAAGACAACAAGGCCACGGAGCAGGGGTCAGACGCCCTGGGAGAGCTATGTCGTGTTCCCTTTGGAGTAATATGAACCCGGTGAGGGATAAATTACCCAGTACCGCTGCAAACACCGGGTAGACCCGTGTGGGGAAAAACAGGCTGTTGCTTCACCGCACGCTGTGCTGCTCCCGTTGTCGTTCCTTAGCACAAGGCAATGGGGCAGGAGAGGGACCCCACCCTCTGGAGCAGGGAAAGCAGACAAGACACCTCCATCATTTCCCGGAGGAGCTCCTATGTGCCCTCCTGAAGGTAGGCCTGCAGCAGCATGGTCACGTTTGTAAGGCAGCCAAGAGAGAAGAGGGACCCATGTGTGGCTTTCAAGTCCGTATCAAATGCTCTGGGGGGGTCCCGCCTTCAGTCGCGGGGTCCACCCTGGCAGAACTCTCCTGCAAGGGGAACAGGGAACAGCTGTTGTCGCCTCATGCCCCCGTCCAGGACTGGCAGCAGATGTACTCTGCCTGCGGTGGCTCCGGCCTCGCTTCTTGGGAAGGGTACTGGGCCCAGTAGAGGGACTAATAGCTCGCTGCCGCACCACTCCTGCGGGAGGGAGCTCGTCCCCAGCCTGAGCCCGAGCCTGGCCGACGCACTCGCGCATGGCCACCAATCGCGCCAGGTGCAGGCATTCTGAGAACACCACACAAAACAGGCATACAGTAGGGTGTTCCACCGCCCTCTCTCCGAGTGGCTCACACCCGGCCCGCCACAGGAGTTGCTAGAGCGCGATGGAACAAGAACATCCCTGCCGGCAAAACACTCCCCTAACCCGGACGACGCTGGGCCAATTGTGTGCTTCCCCATGGGTCTCCCAGTCGCGACAGAGCCTGGACTCATTCCAGGATCTCTAGTGGCACAGCTAGCACTGCGATGCAGTGCCTTAGACCACTGTGCCACTCGGGAGGCCCTCACTTATCACATTCTATCATCATTATGTTGAAAGATTTCTATCATCTGTGTGTTTGTGGTGTGTCTGTGTCTCCTCCAGCTCGTAGTGTGTCAGTGCCCCCTGAGCGGCTGGTCTCTGTGAGGAAGCTGGCTGCATCCCTCCACTGCCCCTTACTGTGTGCAGAGGATCAGGTATGAGTCAACTCTATAAGTTAATGCATAGACATGATTGACAGGTAAAACACTATATTTGTATTTATTATGCATCGCCATTAGCTGCTACCAAGGCAGCAGCTACTCTTCCTGGGGTCTGGCAAAATTAAGGCAGTTATACAATTTTTAAAACATTATTTATTTGTATTTAACCTTTATTTAACTAGGCAAGTCAGTTAAGAACAAATTCATATTTACAGTGACGGCCTGCCCCGGCCAAACCCGGATGACACTGGGCCAATTGTGTGCCACCCTTAGGGTCTCCCAATCACGTCCGGTTGTGATACAGCCTGGAATCAAACCAGGGTCTGTAGTGACACCTCTAGCACTGAAATGTAGTGCCTTAGACTGCTGTGCCACTCGGAAGCCCCAAATACATACATTACAATACATTTATAGGAGAATTCACAATACACTGTGTGCCCTCAGGCCCATACTCCACTACCACATATCTACAACACAAAATCCATGTGTACATGTGCGTATGTTATCATGTGTGTATGCATGCATGTCTGTGCCTATGTTTGTGTTGCTTCACAGTCCCCGCTGTTCCACAAGGTGTATTTTTATGTAATTTTGTATTTTTTTTAAATCATAAAAATCGAGTTTTACTGCTTGTATCAGTTACCTGATGTGGAATAGAGTTCCATGTAGTCATGGCTCTATGTAGTACTGTGCGCTTCCCATAGTCTGTTCTGGACTTGGACTGTGAAGAGACCATGTCTTGTGGGGTATGAATGGTTGTCTGAGCTGTGTGCTAATCGTTTAAACAGACAGCTCGGTGCTTTCAACATGTCACAAATACAAGTAGTGATGAAGTCAATCTCTCCTCTACTTTGAGCCATCCAAGGGCCAGCCTTGCTGCCCCGTTCTGAGCCAATTGCAATTTTCTCTATGTCCTTCTTGGTGGCACACGACTGAACAGTAGTCCAGATGTGACAAAACTAGAGCCTGTAGGACCTGCCTTGTTGATAGTGCTGTGAGTTTGTTTGTTTATTTCATGAAGCTTGTGTTATGAATAGACTGACAGGTAATACAAACTCATTATCTTATAAGTGTGTCATTGTTATTTCATTAAACTTTTTTTTTTTCTCCATTATTTATTTCCTCCATCTTCCTTTCTTTCTCCACTCAGACAACAGAGGGGGTGACCACGGCAGCACACCGATTACTGGCCATTCTCAAGGTAGCGGCCGGTCTTGTCCCTATGGCAACTGGTCTCTACCTGTCCACCTTGACCCGCTGCACTGTGCCCTCTGACATTGACCAGCAGAACTTTGAGTGATCTTTGACCTTTAACCCAGTCCAGAACATCACCTGGACGAGCCAAGTCTGGTTGACCAGGTAGTTACATGGACTGTTACTTGTGCTCAATAGCTATTGCGGTCTCTAAAACAGATAAATGTAACAGGTTTATATAGAGTGCACTGCATGTGATATCATAAAATTTTTGTTTGTATATACAGTATGTTTACCATGCACTTAGTACCTTTTTTTGTTCACATTGTTAACTTTTAACCTTTTTTTTTTTTTTTTTTGCTTTGATCTCATTTGTAAAGAAATTGTCTGGTATCTTTGTAAATATAATTGAGGTTACACACTAACCTTACTTTTTAGAATGTCACTTGTTGCTGTGTCAATATACTGACATTAGGTGGAGTGCCTGCTGCCTGACGAAAGCCGTTGGTTCAATGCCTCCAAATTGCTTTCTGGTTGCTATAGAAACAGGGTGATAGAAAGGACGTGGTTTTCTGGGATACGCCCAACATAGTGACGAAATTGAACCATGCAATTGATGTCCCCTTATCTTTCATTATGTAGTGCTTCTTTGACCTATGTGAGAAATAAACGGCTTAGCTAGTTGATACAATCTTAAAGATGCTTTATAAAGGTTTTGTAAAATTTCAGCCAGTAGTTTTGAAAGTGCTCACGAGCCAAAATGGTTTCCTGAAAATTGTGTGCAACGTCAACCATTTTGTATGTATAAAAAAAAAAAAAACTCTTTAATTGTGAACCAGCTATTTGAAGATTCATGACCTCCTCACTCCTACCCGTCTCCCTCCTCCCACCTATTTCCTCTATCCCTAAACTCGAAGTTCACATCCCCTTCCTGTTCAGATCAGGTATTTTGATAACCCTTGGTTGAAGATCTCCAGTGTGCTATCCCACTGGACAAAGACATCAGTTCAACGTCATTTGATTGAGTTTTCAACTAACATAAATTCAATGTGAAATAAACATATTTGAACCATGTAATTGGATTTAGGTTAAAAGTTGGGTGAAAAAAAAACATTCCCTTTACAGTGAATACTTTTTTTGCATATCGAAAAGTTTTCCACATTTATTCAACATCATCAGATGTGTTTGAAATAGTGTGGAAACAACATACAGTTGAAGTCGGATGTTTACATACACCTTAGCCAAATACATTTAAACTCAGGTTTTCACAATTCCTGACATTTAATCCTAGTAAAAATTCCCTGTATTTGGTCAGTTAGGATCACCACTTTATTTTAAGAATGTGAAATGTCAGAATAATAGTAGAGAGAATGATTTATTTATGCTTTTATTTATTTTATCACATTCCCAGTGGGTCAGAAGTTTACATACACTCAATTAGTATTTGGTAGCATTGCCTTTAAATTGTTTAACTATGGGACAAATGTTTCGGGTAGCCTTCCACAAGCTTCCCATAATAAGTTGGGTGAATTTTGGCCCATTCCTCCTGACAGAGCTGGTGTAACTGAGTCAGGTTTGTAGGCCTCCTTGCTCGCACACGCTTTTCCAGTTCTGCCCACAAATTCTCTATAGGATTGAGGTCAGAGCTTTGTGATTGCCACTTCAATACCTTGACTTTGTTGTCCTTAAGCCATTTTGCCACAACTTTGGAAGTATGCTTGGGGTCATTGTCCATTTGGAAGACCCATTTGCGACCAAGCTTTAACTTCCTGACTGATGTCTTGAGATGTTCCTTCATATCCACATAATTTTCCTACCTCATGATGCCATCTATTTTGTGAAGTGCACCAGTCCCCCCTGCAGCAAAGCACCCCCACAACATGATGCTGCCACCCCTGTGCTTCACGGTTGGGATGGTGTTCTTCGGCTTGCAAGCATCCCCCTTTTTCCTCCAAACATAACGACGGTCATTATGGCCAAACAGTTCTATTTTTGTTTCATCAGACCAGAGGACATTTCTCCAAAAAGTATGATATTTGTCCCCATGTGCAGTTGCAAACTGTAGTCTGGCTTTTTTTATGGCGGTTTTGGAGCAGTGGCTTCTTCCTTGCTGAGCGGCCTTTCAGATTATGTCGATATAGGACTCGTTTTACTGTGGATATAGATACTTTTGTATCTGTTTCCTCCAGCATCTTCACAAGGTCCTTTGCTGCTGCTCTGTGATTGATTTGCACTTTTCGCACCAAAGTACGTTCATCTCTAGGAGACAGAACGCGTCTCCTTCCTGAGCGGTATGAAGGCTGCATAGTCCCATGCGTACTATTGTTTACAGTTGAACGTGGTACCTTCAGGAGTTTGGAAATTGCTCCCAAGGATGAACCAGACTTGTGGAGCTCTACAATTTTTTTGTTAATTTCTTTTGATTTTCCCATGATGTCAAGCTAAGAGGCACTGAGTTTGAAGGTAGGCCATGAAATACATCTACAGGTACACCTCCAATTGACTCAGGCTAATTGACATCATTTATCAGAAGCTTCTAAAGCCATGACATTTTCTGGAATTTCCCAAGCTGTTTAAAGGCACAGTCAACTTAGTGTATGTAAACTTCTGACCCACTGGAATGTTGATATAGTGAATTATAAGTGAACTAATCTTGTCTGTAAACAATTGTTGGAAAAATGACTTGTGTCATGCACAAAGTAGACGTCCTAACTGACTTGCCAAAACTGTAGTTTGTTAACAAGAAATTTGTGGAGTGGTTGAAAAACGATTTTTAATGACTCCCACCTAAGTGTATGTAAACTTCCGACTTCAACTCTAGATTCAACCAGTTGGTGCCTAGTGGGATATACATCCTCTCATCTTTCTCTCCCTTTCATCTCTTAAGGTGTCTCTGTCCATCTCATGGACAGTGTCTTTCTCTTGCTCTTTACCTCAGTTCTCTACTGCTCCTCAGGGTGATTCAGTGTGTATGTCGTGTCGCGACTGTTTTAAACATCTTGTTGACGTCTGTGTCGGCCATTGTTGGCTCTAGAGTCTGAGGGACCTGTTGCCAAATCTTTTCTGCACTGTAGAACATGACAAAATGAATACTGCATTTCAGAACGGTTTTGTATTCTGCCATCTGAAATGGAGATGTCTGCACAGTGTAACACACACAATCTGCCACATGTAGACACACACACACTGTCACATTGTGCTAAATCATTCAGTATGTAATAAGTATGCAGGGGGTGACCACTGACAGACAGGCTCAGGTGGAGACACTAGGATGCACACGTATCTTCCTCTCGCCGATCAGGGCTGTGCAAAAGAATAACCAGCAGCTAAGTAGAGAAGTTGAATGGCGTTTCTGGCTGTTATGTGAACCATAATCTGTTATCCATAAAAAGTGTTCATGGTTACATTTTGCGGAGTGTTAAGAAAAATTATAGGTTGGGAAGCTGCTTGAGACTTAGTCCTGGTTAGAAAATATTGGGGACACAGGTTTGGGATCCACTGTGTTAATGCTGATTAAAGAAGTCTAAGGTATCCTGTTTCCTCACTGATAGATAATGCCATTGGACACCATGAAAGGGGTGGAAGACCATATACTGGAAGGACAAGGGAGCCTGGACACCTATGCTAGTGGTCAGTCATGTGCACTATGTTTGAAAACTACAATTCTATTTTAACTTGGCAAGTCATTTAAGAACAAATTCTTATTTACAATGACAGCCTAGGAACAGTGGGTTAACTGCCTTGTTCAGAATGACAGATTTTTACCTTGTCAGCTCGGGGATTTGATCCACCAACCTTTCTGTTACTGGCCCAACGCTCTAACCACTAGGCTACCTCCATTAGGGCACATCAATCAGTTTGCAGGTGCATATTTAATTCAGGGAAATGTCCTAAAGAAACAGGGTGGTGGGGATTAATGTGTGTGCGTGCCTGCTGGTGAGTGTGTATGTAGCACTTAGGTGTGTTGAGAGAGTGCAAGAGAGATCATGCACGTGTTTTAGTCAGAGGGGGAGGGGATAGATCGCTGACTGACCGCTTGCTGACCTGCACAACAGAAACCTCTATTAGGGCACATCAGTCAGTTTGCAGGTGCATATTGAATTCACCATAAACCTGAAGTGGCTAAGATGGGGGAGCACCTGAGCCCAATGGATGCTTTACTTCTTGATAGTTACAGAATGAGTAATCTATAAAATGACTTTCACACGTCTCCCGTGGGTTTTTTCATAAGGCTGACTCTTGACTAATGCCCCTGGCCTGGGGTCAGCCGGTCCGGTGGTCTGGTCGGTGGAGACCGGCTGTCCTTGGCGACGGGTCAGCAGAAAGAGACGGATAAAGAGAGATAAAGGCAGGTGGGTCACACGAGATGAGAGGGTGTCACAGTGTCTGTTGTCACGTCTGCAGTGCAGTGAGTGACACAGCCAGCATATTAATAGTGGTTCCTTCAGCAGGGCAATTAACCACAGCTTTGGCAATCAGCTCAATGCCAGCCGGCCAGCCAGGCTAATGCCAAAACACCACTTTTTATTTGACTGGAGATAATGGAAAAAATTTAAAGGAAGTTTTACCATTACAATTTTGCCCCTAGGCAAATGTCAATTTATTACAAATCATGTGGACTTATACTTTAGATTCAAGCAGCACCACAAAGAAATAGCTGAATCCAGAATTAAGCATAGTATGTTTGAATACAACTGATTTCTTGCACTAGTATGTGTATTGTAGTCATTCAAGATATCCGCATTGAGCTTATGGAAGCAATTATTTAATTCACTAGTGCGGCTTAACCAATCAGGGGCACTCTAGACATGCACTTCCTGTGAGGAATGCACTGGGCAATCTCCATAGCGCCCAAGTTAACGGGCACAGCCTGGTCTGAGAGGGAGTGATCTGAACTCAGAGCCCTGCTCTGTGGAGAGAGTCACGTCCACACTGACCGATAAGACTGCAGGAATGGGAAAGGACAGAGCCAGGGAAATGTCCAAAAGATACAGGGTGGTGGGGATTAGTGTGTGTGTGTGCCTGCTGGTGAGTGTGCATGTAGCACTTAGGTGTGTTGGGTGCAAGAGAGATCATGCATGTGTTTTAGTCAAGGGGGAGGGGATAGATCGCTGACTGACCGCTTGCTGACCTGCACTGGAACAACAGAAACCGGACAGTCATCCAAGATAGAGGGCAGGAGAGGTGACTACCAGAATAGACCCCCCCCCCCTCAAATGTGTGCAAGAGAGTTGAACCAGTCTGGAGGCAATAAACAGGTTTGTCACAGAGCAGATTAGGACAGAAGGAAGGGTTTTTAGTTAAATCAGACCTAACCACATTTTCTATTTTGTCCTTAAACCACAATTCAGAATTTAACTTAATGTGTACAATGTCAAATCAACCTTACTATATAGAACAATTATGAGGAGAAACATTGTCACCCTAATAACTCGTGTCCTCCCCCTCAGAAAATACATCTGTCCATGTCACTGGGTGAATGTTTGAAATTAAGCAAAAAGATAGAAAGGCAGAACAGACACTTTAAACACTCATTTGCATCTGATGGAACGTTTATTGGTTTAGTGCATAGAGGAACAGTTTACATTCAGTAAGCAAACTACATTGAAAGGGCAGATTAAGGCAATATACTGTATAGAGAAATGTAGAATTTGCACAAATGCTTTGCCTCATACACCTCCTGTACTTTTCCAATAAGTTTTTCTGTAAGTCATAAGCAAACCAGCACTTAGAATGTACTGTATAAACACTAGTAGCAACTCTGCTTCAAATGTAAGTTTCCAGTTGTTGTCCTATCCCTGTGACCTCGAGAACCGTGGGGTGGGGGGTGTAGGTCATTGAGGTAAACCGTTTAGCCAGCAAAGCCCAGCTCCTTGTAGGTGACGTCAATGTCAGCTATGATCACATCCATCACCTGCTTCAGAGCTTCCTGCCCTGCCCCGTCCAGCCCTGCCTTCTCACCCATCACTTTGCAAATGATCTCGGTGATGAGCTGGTGAACAGCAAGAGATGTTAATGTTTAATTTCATACTGAATAAAAGTACTATAAAGGCAATTTTTCACTCAGCATTTTAGTAAACTAAGCATGACAGTGTCATGGTAAAACTGGAGTGAATGCAACAAATGTATGAATAGAGGGAAAAACACAGTTTCAGATAAAGAGCAAAGGGAGGGAGACTGGAATCATTCATCCTCACTCTGAAGTTGTTGAGGGCAATCCTGTGCTTGGTGGCGTGGGTGGTTGCCAGGGGTTTGAGGAGGGCAGCGTGGTCACCTTTAGCCTTCAGCAGCTCACCCAGCTTCTTAAGCACAGTGGCCCCGTGGGCAGCTACGTCCGCGTTCCCGGACAGGTCGCCCGCTGCGATGCCTGCGAACTTAGGGAACAAGTTCAGGGTGTCTGGGTGCTCTGCAAACAGACTAGAGGTAAGGCGAGAGAGAGGAAGAGAGATTTGTAAGGAGAGTTCTGTGAGCCTCTACAGTACAGACAGCATTAAAAAAAAACTCATTCCTGATTGCTATATCTACACATTGGCATCAACCCATTTCTTAGCATTACAGTCAACACAACAGTCTAGTAGTTGATGACCAGAACCATTCTCCAGTCAATCGCTTAGCCAACTAAGTAAAGTCTGGCTCTGGTCCATGGCATTTCGTGCATCTTGCTGATGTGTCTAAGCATCAGTAAGAAAAACGTAACGCCCTGGGCCAGAGCAAAGTACAGACCAACATTGTCCACTGACCGGCTCAGAACCAGTCCTCCGTGTTTGTTATAGTCAGCCTCCACTGGCCCCCAGCACTGCAGAACCATGTCAAAATTAGCCATGATCTGACGAAGACAGACAGAGAGACATACAGTACAAATCAGGGCTTGGGTCTCAAATAATAAAACGGCATCTATTTTCAGACGTGTCACTCACGTTTACTCGCGCTCGTTGTCGCCAGTTTATTCATTATTACTCACACCTGCTGCTACCATCGTTACGTTCACCTGCGCCTCATGAGACCCACCTGGACTCCATCGCCTTCCTGATTACCTCCCCTATATCTGTCACTCCCTTCGGTTCTTTCCCCAGGCGTTGTTGTTTCATGTCTGTACGCTACTCATTTTTCGTTCCATTTTCGTTTATTTGTTAAATTCGCTGCCTGTACTCGATTCCCGATTATTAACGTACACGTTACAAGCAGCTATTTATTCCCCCCCCCAAAAAATTTAACCTTCAATTTGAATTGACCCCCAGCCCTGTTACAAACGCGTGCAGTAGGAAAGCTAATATTTTCTGTGCCAAGCAGTCAGAGTGGGTTAGTAATAGACAGACTGAAGCTGAGTAGAGGAACAATTGAATAATATTATCAGATTGAACAGGACCAATGAAGCAGCCAAAGAGACGGAATTATATGGTTTTAATTTACATTATAACACAAATTCAGTAATGCATTAATCTAATCTAACATATGGCAAGTCTACTCAGCAAAACGCTATAGAAACTGTCAGCCATAAATCCTGGGAGAGGGTAGCTACGGATTGCATGCATTGTTAGAGGTGGTAAGTGTTAGGTGCGTAGTAGGGGAGAGTTGAAGTAACTGACTGAAGACAGTCAGTGAGTCAGCAGCACCACCACCTCAGTGGAACCAAAGCACTCTAGAAAACGAGGATGTTACATTAGTTTGGTTTGTTTACTGAGTTAGATAACACATGGCATGCAACATTGATAGTTGAACGTGCCTATACTGTAATAAAATATAAAATCCAGATGTTTGTCTAATAAATGTTATCTTTTCAAAGGCAACAATGTAGTAACTATGTAGTAATGATATTGTAACCCAAAATTATTTTCAGTAAACTATTTGAACTGTATGACATCTAATGACATCTAATCAAAGGTCGACCTCTAATCAAAGGTCGTTAGCCAAAGGTCATTTCCCCAATAGCTTTTCATTGACCTTGTCCTCATAGGATTCTATACCCATAGGTCAAAAATGGTCAGTCCACACAGACATCAGCCATAAAATACAGCCCCATCAGCTCCGCCACATGGTCTTTACTAGCTAATTGTTAGATATTAATGCGCTGTTGGAGCTAGGAACACAAGCATTTCGCTACACCCGCAATAACGTCTGCTAAATATGTGTATGTGACCAACAAAATTTGATTTTCTACTCTGAACAAGAGCTTGATGTAGAGGCAGCAGACTTGTTCTCTCAGGACATATGTTCCAGCATCAGTGCACCATAAGTCCACCTGTTGCGTTGGCTTTGCATAGCCTCTAGACCAGGGGTATTCAACTCTTACCCTACAAGGTCCGGAGCCTGCTGGTTCTGTTCTACCCTATAATTAATTGCACCAACCTGGTGTTCCAGGTCTAAATCAGTCCCCGATTAGAGGGGAACAGTGAACAAACGCAGTGGAACTGTCTTCGAGGTCCAGAGTATAGGTTGAGAGCTCTGGACTATGGGTCCTCTGTGTACATGTATGTGTTGGCTTCTCTTCGAAGACACTGACAGTCAAGCTGATGACTGGATTAGATGTCATACAGTTCAAATAGTTCAAATAATTACTGAAAATAATTTTGGGTTACAATATCAGCTCACCCAAACTCTCACTCATGATTATAATACTGTAATGTGCTTTTGCAGCTCTAATGCTAGGTAAAAACTATAAACATTCTGTTTTTTAAAGTGAATAAACATTTGACCCAATAATGTATTTCTAAAGCAGGGCTACCCAACCCTCTTCCTGGAGATCTACCATCCTGTGGGTTTTCAGTCCTACCCTAATTTAACACACCTGATTATACTAATTAGCTGCTCAACAAGACCTTAACTAGCTGAATCAGATATGCTAAATTAGGGTAGGACTGAAAACCTACAGGAAGAGGGTTGGGCAGCCCTGTTTTAAAGCGTGACATAGAAGCATTGATACTGTACCAGTAAAGCAGGTAAATGTCCCGTGTCAATATTTCAAACTCCAAAATACTTTATAGTCAAACCCATCCCCAAACCATACCGTTTATACCTCTTCCTCCCTCTCACGCACTCATCCCAGACCAACCATCAATCTCTCTCCAAGTTAACTCCACCTCTAACCCTTCTAGCCCACCCTCCCGTTAGGTTACCAAATTATGATACCATACCAGTTAGATTCCTTTCTGTCCCCCACTGCATTGTGAATTCTATTGTCTCATAGTTCATAAGAAAAGAAGGTTCCAAAATCAAGATTTCCAACAGTCTATCAAATTATGATTAGAAATGATTTCCAAAGTTGGTAAGGTAATGCTCTATTGCTACAGTTCTTCAGAACTCTAAACCGTTTACAGGCTCGGCTTAGTATGGCCATTTAATAACATACACAAATCTCTCAATAGTTCATAATGTGTAAGAAATGCCATTTGACTCAATCCAATGACTGTTAGTATACGACAATAGCAGTGGTGTGATGCCGACAGCATTGCTTTTTTTATGACACACTCATTGTTTTGAACAGGGCAAAAGAGCATCTGTCCTTTACAAATACATTATTGGCATGGTCAAAGACAAATGCTGCCAAAAGTCAGCAAATGAGAAAAACAGTTGTTACACTGCAATGACAGAAACTTTTGAACCTAAGGCCAAACAGGGCTGTGACTCTCATATATGTCCATGAATAGGCTATACATTGTCGCAATCTATCTTCCTTCCTCTCTCTCTCCTTTATCTCACACCTCTCTGTCTCGTTTTGCCATTATCCCCATCTCTTTCTCCTCTCCTATCTTTCTCTCTCTTCAGTCACCATGTAGCTTTATAAATAACTGCTGGCAGCAGCCAGGACCACTAGACAGTTTTGCCAGAGCATTTAAGCATGGATATGTTTAGTCCCTAGCCCTTTTCCCTCCTTTACTGGGGTTCAAGTTCAGGTCAAGTTCAAACCCTGCCGGGTTGGGATATAACCGACTGTATTCTCTATTTTGTTCTACTGAGCTATATGGAATTGTTTTAAGAAGGTCACACCAAGGAACATTTAGCTATTTGATTTTGAATTTTAAGAGCCCTTGAATTATCCCCAAAATATATTTAAAAAATAATTTAATAAAAAAATATTTTTAGCCTTACTGCTATTAGCCTATACAAGCGCATTGAATAACATATTCACTACATGGAACAACAGATAGTCCCTAAAAAATATAAATAAAGAAGATTGTTCTGAAGTGTCTCTCCTATATCTATTCTCAAACTATTGTAGGCTTAGGGTTTTACAATTTCTGCCACCTGGTGACCTTTTGCAGATACAACAGCATCCACTTTGTTTGTTTAAAAGGCCTTGTAGTCCACCTCTAGAATGTTTCGAAGGCTGGAATTTCCTCACTAGTTTTCAAAATTATTTTTGTTTTTCATGCCAATAAGGCTAAATGTTATGAAATCTATGTCTGACATAGAATTGGCGCGTGCACTTGTCAATCATTTAACCGGCCGCTAGATGTCCAATGTTATTCGCTAAGGGGGAGACGCATTCACGTTTCATTGGTAAACATAACGTGTATCACTTCACCCGGAAGTAATGAGAAGCGTTTCAAGGTTACATAAGCGTAAATAGTTGTTGTGATTTCATAGCTAACGTTGTATTATATATATATTTAATATATCGGTGCTGTGGACGTATAGTGCTTATGTTTAGCTAACAACCCGACTTTGAAGTTGGTCTTTCAGAATAATGCAAACTTTGAAAGGAGTCAGACACTTGATGACATCAGCTACCATGAAACAAACAGGTAAGAATTAATCGTTTCTTGATCATCAGAACTTATGGGAGCTGTCTTGACATGAACTCAGTGAACTCATTAGTGTGTTGTTTGTTTGTTGAGCTTCTTATAACACTTCCTCATGCACTATTACTGATTGTTGTGTCATGTTAAATGCTTAGTAATGCGTCTTAACAGTAATTGCCCTTCAGTGTCAGAGTTCAATATGCCAGTGCCGTGGGGAGAGATAAGGGGCAAGGTCTGGGGTCCTGACCATGGTCGACCAATACTCTGCCTGCACGGCTGGGCAGACAACTGTGGCACTTTCAACACTCTCATTCCACTGCTGCCAAAAGGTGTGTAGGCTGTCTGCCTGTTAGATCAGCACAGAGATTCATGTGAACTTGTCATTGGAATTGGAAGGACATTCAGTTGCATAGTTGTTCAGTACGGAGTGAGTCAGGCTCTTACAGTCTCTCTCTCTCTCTCTCTCTCTCTCTCTCTCTCTCTCTCTCTCTCTCTCTCTCTCTCTCTCACACACACACACACACACACACACACACACACACACACACACACACACACACACACACACACACACACAGAGTGGAAGTATGTAGCTGTGGATATGGCTGGCCATGGCCTCTCCTCCCATAGACCTCCTGGAGTCTTCTACAGCTTTCCTGCTTATGTGGCCGACATACGGCGAGTCATTGGAGGTATTAATAATTATTGAAATGAATTTAGTGGATGCATATATTTGTCCTATTTCGCACATGCACAAGTGTGTATTAATACAAATGTGTGAATTGGAAATGTGTTTTTTGCATATCCCACTCTCTCTGAGACGCCCTCTGAGACTGGGGTCACGGCCAGTGTCTGCCTGGAGGCGACCCTGGAGCAATTAGGGTTAAGTGCCGACCTTTCGGTTACTGGCCCAATGCTCAAACCACTAGGCTACTTGCTGGGTTGAGCTTATTCAGACCAATGTGACCTTTGCTCCAGTAAGAGCTGAAAAGTAATGATGTAAAGTGAAGTTAGACAGAGCTATATGAGGTTTCCTCGTTCTTTCTCTCCTAGGTAGGTGTAATTTAAAGTATGAAGCTACATTTAGCAGATTATCTATCTATCTAATCCATTGAAATGGTTTGCAGCTCTCCAATGGAAGAGATTCTCTATAATCGGACACAGTATGGGTGAGTGACTGTTCATCTTCATGTTAATCTCTCTTCCACTCATTGTGTTCTGATCAGACATTGTTGTTTTCCTGTCTGTACAGACATCTGATCGTGTGCTCTCCATTGTACAGGTGGCAATGTAGCTGGAATGGTAAGCATCTTTTAAAAAAGAAGCATATTAATGGTGTTTCATATCTGTGTGTCTCTTCGCAATTAACAATATCCAGATGTCCTGTTGTCTTTGTCCAGTTCAGTGCCCTGTATCCAGAGACAGTACCTGTGTATGTAACCATGTCCTGTTGTCTTTGTCCAGTTCAGTGCCCTGTATCCAGAGATGGTGGAGTCAGTGGTTCTCCTGGACTCCTATGGATTCTTACCCACAGACGCGGTACTGAGACACTCACCGCTCTTTGATCATTTGCTCCTTGGAACTGTTCAGGACATCCACATTTTGTAATGTCTCTCTACCATTGTGTCTCTTACCCTAGAAAGAATTGCATACGGTGATAAGACAGGGATTTGAAGGAATGCTTGAGTTTGAGAAGAAGAAAGATGAGAAGAAAGAGAAGGTTTACACCTATGAGAATGCATTGATGAGGTAAGACCACACTTCCTTGTTTTACAATGACACTTCTGTTATGTTGGGCTGTCTGGCCATAATCTCTCTGCTCTGATAATCATAGTCATTGCGTCACTCCTATGATGTGTTAATCACTTCCAGGCTTTTGGCAGCAAACCCCTCTCTCTCGGAGCAGTCAGCCCACATTCTTCTAGAACGAGGACTCGCTCAGGTTGAAGGAGGTAAAATGATCATTCTCTCTCCCTCTCGCTCGCTCTATCTCACATTGTCTTTTTTTTCTCTTTTCACTTTGTTTCTCCGTCTTGTTATCTTTCGTACTCATATCATTGTAATATAATAGTAATACTAACACTTTCTATTTTTATTTCGTAGGGGTGGTGTTCACCCGAGACTTTAGAATCAATCTGGTAAGACTAATCTTTTTGTGTTAATAGTCCTCATAAAAAAGACGTACTTTAATTGATTTGTATATTTGATCTGTTTTATAGGAACGCTAATGTGTTCTGTTTCAGAAAAACGTTGTGCGTGTCAGCCTGGAGCAGAGTCTAGAGTTGCAGTCCAGGATACAGGCCAGAGTTCTAGTAGTACTGTAGGACACTCTCCCATCATTACACTATTTCACAATTATTACCGGATTATTACACAGTTTCTATTGTAAACTACACTTTACCATACCGTCAATCACTATTTTTTTTTTTTACTGCTAATATGTTTTACTTGAAGATCTCTCTAATTCTCCTGATAGGGCGGAGGAGGGGTTCGAGAAGATGTTTTCTGAACCACAACAGAAGACATTTACCTCAACGCTACTTCAAGGGTATAAAGACCAACGCGTGAGTATACTTATGTATACACCTATTTACAAAGAAACAATGTCCTACTCACATTCTAATGTCACTTTTATGGTTGCGACTAAAACATTTGAGCGGAATATTTGTATGTTGTTACTACAGTCATATTGTGCTCTGCTCCTTGCAGCTACAGTACGGTGTAGATAACTAAGCAGAGACAATGGTAAAAGCTCAGCATCACAGAGAGGCAGTAAGAAAAGTTTTAGCTGCAAACACTGACCTACATACTGGCACTCAGATTGGTCAAATGCAGGGTTTTTGGGAAATAATAGTTTATATGTATTTGTTTTCAATCTGTCTGTCTCTCAGGGCATGGTGGTTAACGTACCTGGTGATCATCATGTCCACCTGAACAACCCTGAGACTGTGGCCCAAATCGTCACTGACTTCCTCCAGGAAGAAGCTCCTTCACACAGCACTGCAGAGGATACACAGGCAGCCAAGTTATAATCCCCCGCCCCTTCCCCACTGTGTTAGTTAGAATTTAGAACTCTCAAATACATGCAGTGTGCCTGTAGCCTTCCTGGTGCCATCCATCCATTCATAATATGAGCAGTATTAAAGGTAGACTCAGCGATATGGCGTAGATGCAGAAAGTAAATGGCATAGTGGGTACATTTCCGCAACAATTCCTGGTGAACCCGTGAGCTGGACTGTGTGATAGCGAAGTCTTGTATCTCGCTCATCTCAATATCTGCGGTGCTACACGTGCCAACGTCATTCCTCTGAATCTACCCATAACATGAGACTGGATCAGTTTACAAACCTGTAGACACAGAATAAATTGCTACTTGTGCAAATAGACAACTGTTGCATAAACAGATTTTAAAGACTTTAAAACCCTAATATTTATTATATTGTGCTGTATCTAAAACACACCAATACTTTTTTAACGGTAGTCTGTCGAGCTAGAATACTTGATGTTTACCAGTTGCTGTATGTCATGTCTTTTTACATCTGGGCTGTTTAGAACTGGCATGTTTTCTCCCAACTGATGACCCGGTGATGCCTTACAGTGCCTTGCTACTGGTCAGAACCTATTGAAATGCATTCACACATGTTTATAAAATATAATTGTATAGGGTTCGGCTTCACACCAATCAGATGCAGACCTACATGTCCACTTGTGGCCTAATGAGAAGTGGATTAGAGGTTGATCTATCAAGCTTAGCTTTCTTTCATATGGTCCTAGAGCTGAGTAACAATCATTCAACTAATTGGACAAAGGCTTCTTCCGGGTACAGTTTGACAATAAATAGGTCAACCTTCCTGCTCTTCAGTCATCTTTTAGTCATTGTCTCAGATAAAAGTCAATGTCTCAGACGTCAAGAGAACAAAACGTGACATGTTTTGCTTTGTAGATGAGCAGTCTCCTTATAAGGAAATCATATTGCTTCTGCCTGAGTGATGGATATGATGGAGAACATTACCCTCTTACTCTGTGATGGTTTGTGCGTTAAATGAACTGGAATCGATTTCATGCAGAGGATGGAGGAGGCGACCGGAGACATCTGAAGGGTCCTGGCCCAAAAAAACACCACAATAACCGTTGCATAACATCCGCCTCCACCCATCACTAGGGCTGTTGTCATAGCAATGCCCCCCTCCTCCCCTCCCTTTGAATGTGACGTCAGAACCCAGAGCAGTATGATGAACCTCTCTGTCATCTGTACAGAGAGATCACCTTGGATTATATTATACCATCCAGCTGACGGTTGTGCTGCATTAGACCAATACATCATCTGATTGGTGACTCCATTGCTCCTCCATTTTACACAACCACCATATTCAGAGGAAGGCAGGCACAGCAGAGACTACAGGTATGTGCCGAAACCTGCTAGCTACTGTGGGAGGATATTTTTTGTCATGATCATGTGCAGTTACTCTATATGTGTGCAATCACTTACAGTGGACATAATCTATTGATACAGCAAAAGGATGGCTAAGCATGTTAAGAGTATTTGAATGGCAAAAGCCTGCCACAACTAATATACCTTAACACAGAGGACCATTTTATAGTCAATTTTGATAGAGCAGATGCTTGCACATAATAGTTGACTTGAGATTGTGAATAAGGAGTACGTTCACAGGTAATGCTGCACCATGTGTACAATAGGTAGATTGTGTTTGGTATTTCATCATCAACTCACAATCTAATGTCCCCCTTCCTCCTCCTGTACCGCTCCGTAACAGTACCATGTCCTGGTTGTTCCTGGACTGGTTCGTGCCCGTCTACCTGCTGGTGTCGGTCCTGGTGCTGGCCGGCTTCGGAGCCTGTCTCTACTTCCTCGAGCCAGGGCTTCAGGACGCACACAAGTGGAGCAACAAGACTGTGAAGCACCATCCGCTGGTGGTCAGCTTGAACAGCAAAGACGAAGATGGCAATGCCCTCATATGATATGACCACACACACTACAGGAAGGACAGAGGCTGACCATATGGAGTGGGGCTGGGACTGGAGGACCGCAGGATGGTAGAGACACACCTCCTGAGAGGTTTGGGACGTGAGAGGCCTGACTGGGAAGAAACAGCATTGAGAGGAAGGCACTGTGGTCAGGTGGTGTCACCCTTTGAAATGTGAAATAACGTTTTCATAGAGAGGGGAAACAAAAAGGAGGTCATTTGAACAAAGTGATAGTTCCTGTTTTCATGTTCATATTTGTGCCATTTCATGATTGTGCCAATTTTTGCATATATTTTGTAAACAGACATTCACTACATTTATCATGATGTTTATGTATCTTAGTGCATTTGAAGCTGACTAATAAAGTGCAATACATTACTAAATGTTGAAACCACAAAATCAGTTTTCTGAAAATGTCAGTATGGCAGCTGCTTTCAAGATGTCTCTTGTTTGGAAGTATTTGTAAAGGTGTTTGAATGAAACTGTAAATTGCTTTCAGTAATGATATCAGTTATGTGCCAAATAGATTGATGATTAAATTGTTCAAGATGCCAAAATAATCCATTCAGAGGTCGATCCTAAGAACACGTTTCTATTTTATTCTCATCACACTGTCCTTTTTTACTGAAGGGTGGTGGGGAAAAAGTATGTACGTATCATTGTGCACTTTTGACCATGTTACCATAATTATATATTCATAAGAAATAACAAAATAAATGGTTTTATCACCACTAGAATACCCAGTGTTATGCACTAATTCTCAGCCCTGAAAAAAGTTAAACACAAAAAGAGGAACATTTTTCAAAGATTTGTTTCAAGATTCTCCACTGGGAAGCATTGTAGTCGTTTATCCACAGACACATTTATGTTTCCCATAGACAAACAAAATGAGGAGGGTGGGAGTGGGTGAGTGAAACAGTGCAGCTTTAGATGAGAGGAATGGGGAGAATGTAACTTTGGTACACACGACTTCCAGCTGTTCTCCCTGTCTCTCCCTCTCCCTCTCTCTCTTACTGTCTCTCCCTCTCCCTCTCTCTCTCTCTCTCTCTTACTGTCTCTCACTCTCTCTCTCTCTTACTGTCTCTCACTCGTTTTCTTTCTCACTCCATGTCAACAACCCAGATAGAGCCTATCGCATACACTCAGGTCAGTGCTTGTTTAATTGTATACTCATCTTTATGTTTATTTTTAGTTGATCAGGCTTGCAGTCTTCTGTAATGCAACGTAATATAAATGACATTTTTTTCTGCTATGCTTTTTACATGAAAGTTATGTTTCTTACAGACTTACTGCCAAATGTACAATAAAATATATAAACATAACATTTTTTAAATTAACGTAAAATGTAATTCTCTCCCATTTACCTTCTCTCACTCCCTACTCATGAAAACTGCCAGGCTTTGCAGATATTCATAATTTCTCTTTGCAATGAGTTTTGATAACCAACTTGCAACTTTCACCTCCAAACAACCCAAAAAGCACCTAATAGTCCCATCGCCCCTTCCTCTCCAGCTCTCACCTATTGTCACAAAGAAACCCATCCAGATCTCCTCCTTTGACGGCCAGGGACTCCATCTTCATTCAGAGAGGACTCTTGGCAACAGGACACCACATCCTATTCTAAAGCTCAAACCTGGTGTCTCTCCGACACTTCCTACTCCTAAGGTCAGGCTAGGCCCATCCCCAACACTTCCTACTCCTAAGGTCAGGCTAGGCCCATCCCCAACACTTCCTACTCCAAAGCCTATTTGGAAAGTTCCTATTCCAAATCATAGTGTTTCGCCACCACTTATCATTACAGACCCAGACCTCTCTCCAAGCCTTTCCATCCCAAAGATCCGGCTTGGCCCATCTCCAATACTGTACTGTCAAACAATGCCATTGGAGAGGCAAGGCACAAAACAGACCTCCCCGGTGGCCAAAGTAAGATGGGCCCGTTCAATCCCTATCTCTAGTTCTAAAGGTCCGGCTGAGTATCGTAACCAGTGTTCCCCTGAACCAGCAACCCATGACATACTTGACCAAGAGGTTCTTATGGACTTTGTAACACGTTCTGGGTTGATGAAACCTGTACCAACATCTTATTCTAGAGGTGTAGGCACACCGCCTGATACGTACACCCATTCCTCTCCAAAATCTCAACAGCCAGGGGCCTACAGGACAAAAGGCATGAAGTCTCAGGACCCGGACTTGTTGCAGGCCAGGCTCGGACTAAGGAAAACAGGAATGATAACAAAATCCAGTCCTGGGTTTCTTCTAGGTAAGGATGGCATTTCCAAGCAAAACGTTGCTGACACAATATCTGAACCAAGACCAAATGACCTGTTAACCCCATCAGGTCCTGCTCTGTCAGGAGGTGTGGCAGCCAGACAAAATGTTGTCTCAAGGAGGAAAGTTCCAATTATTGTTGAGAATGATTTTCAATCAATTCATTTTCAGTTTAAGTCAAAGATGGGTGGACAGGGGTCCCAATGTGGCCTTGCTTCACCAAAAACATTAAAACACATTGGACATCTTCAGAAGGGACTTCAGTCTCAGGCTGCCAGCGTATATGCTGGTCGACTACCTTTCAGTCAAAAGGAATACTGTAAAAGTGCTTCCCCTTCTATGCCTCCCAAGACACCATCTTGGAAAGAACACCTAAGTCGATCAACATCTGCAGCAGTTACAGAACTCAAAAGAAGCAGCTATGACCTCAACCCTTGGGCAAAGAAGGGAGCAACATTCATAAAGGACTTTACCACCGAAGAGTCTCATCTGGAAGAGTCTACAAAGACAATCTTAGATGCTGCATTTCAACCTTTAGCACAAGCCAGCCCTAGTAGAAAATACAAGAACCTCCAAAGACCCAAATTATGGACTAGACCTCAGTGTCAAAGTCTACCGACCGATACACGAACCATTGAGAGGAAACGGAATCAATCTAACCAGTCAAATAGCAGCATTTTGATGGGTAGGTGTCTTTTAGAAGTCAGTCAGAAACAGGAAGCCCTTCAGTCTGGGGTGAAAAGGTCAAACAGCGACAACTCCCAGACATGTCTGGTGGTACCTCTGACACAGGGGGCCTCCCTCACACCCTCCACCCTGTCAGAGGCCCCTGAGAGATCAACTATTAAACATGGACAGGGCTTGGATTTGGACCATTGCCAAAATATCAATAGTGGTCAAGTTACAGAATCCACCAAACCCAATCTAGATGAATGTGTGCTGCACAGTGGAACCGTTCCCAAAATGTTCAGCCAATCACAGAAACCTAATTTACATCCTGTCCAATCGGCTTTACGAATGGTGAAGAACAACGACAGCAATCACAAAGGAGTCAAAGGACTAAGGCCAGTTCATCTAGAACCCACCCAAACAGGTCCACCTCCACCACCTGACCATGAGAGGCCCACCATAAACCCACCAGAATATTCCTCAGAGGAATGGACTGTGCACTGGCTCCTGTCCATGGAGCGCAACCAGCAGCACAAAACATCACAGGTTGGCCCAGATTCAACAGAGGTCGCTGAACAACCATCCCAACGCCAGAGCCAGGGTATAGACTGCTACATACCAGGAGAGATGGATATCTCACCATCACATGAATTGGATCACCCTCTTTCAAGCATGACATCTGTTGATGAAGAGGCAGAGCAATTACATGATGACATCACCACACCTCCTCGAGTGCATTTGTCAATGGGTGAGTAATGAGAAAAAAGTTTCAGTGAAGGCCATGCACATGATAGTGTAAACAAAATCGGATTTGTTGGTTATAATTTCTCTTTATTCAGGCTTAACATATTACTCTGAAAGTCAGGATGAGAGAGATGGCAGAAAAGAGAGAGAGAGAGAGAGAGAGAGAGAGCGAGAGCGAGAAAGAGAAAGAGGAGGGGGGTTAGAGAAGGCACTGGAGGGAATTTGAGACATGGCTCCTTATCAGAAGAGTAACAGACATGCAAGAACTGTGTGATAAAACCAAAGTTTGGGGGAACAGTGGGGTAAAGTGAGTGACACATGACACAAGGCAAAAAGTCTGCACACCATGTAGACTAGAGAGAACAAACAAACTCAAACAACATGAACACAGAAGACAGCAGTGCGAGAACCTAAGAGCTAACAACAAAACGCCATATATGTGAGTATGGTACTATTTGATCATTGGATGCAAATGCTTCTCATTTCAGTTTTGTGGTGTGCTGTGACTGATTCAATGCATTTTCGAAATATGGAATGTTGTAGTTAGGCCCAGGGTTGGAGAGTAACTGATTATGTGATGTAATCTGATGGAAAAAACTGTAATCAGTTACATTACCAGCAAAAATATTGTAATCAAATTACAGATACTTTTGAAAAAAACAGATGATTACTTTGAAATTCAGAAAGGATGTTTGTGGAAAGAAAATACATTATGACACCTTTCAGCATTTAAAAAAGGCCCAATTTTAGGTTTGTTCCACCTGAGAGAGTCTGACCACAAGACAGAGACCACAAGTCAGAGACCACAAGTCAGAGACTACAAGTCAGAGACCACTCAGACAGAGACCACAAGTCAGAGACCACTAAGACAGAGACCACAAGTCAGAGACCACAAGTCAGAGACCACAAGTCAGAGACCACAAGTCAGAGACCACAAGTCAGAGACCACTAAGACAGAGACCACAAGTCAGAGACCACAAGTCAGAGACCACAAGTCAGAGACCACTAAGACAGAGACCACAAGTCAGAGACCACTAAGATGACACACCAAATGTGTTTGATGGATCCTTTTCTCTTCTTCTAATGCCTCTTAAGGGGAAAGTAGGCTCATCCAAAAGTAATTGAAAGTAATCAGATTACGCTTTGGGTAATCCAACAGTTACTTTACTGATTACAATTTTGGACAGGTAACTAGTAACGGATTACATTTAGAAAGTAACCTACCCAACCCTGGTTAGCCCTACAGTGAATTATACAATACCAATGAAATTGTGTTTGGTTGTTGCTTTTTAGATTACACACAACAATTTGATATTTTTTTATCATTCATGTATACAGACTTGCTATTAAGCATTTCTGGAGAATTGTCTCTCATGACTTTAAGTTACCAAAATGAAAATGAAAGAAATTATGAAACATGACTAATCTCGATAAATAGGCTACATGGATCAATATATTTTTCATGCAGATTTTTATTGATTTTTGTCAATTACAATTTGGTCTAATCAAATACTGATTGGTTGTGCAAAAATGACCAAAATACTCAGGTGATGCCAAAAAGGTTGCCTCGGGGCAAAGTTCTGTTTGAGCATGCGTTCTGCATCACCTCTCTCTCTCATCTTGTCGCCTTGGTAACGAAAAGGGGTGCTCTCGACTATAGAGAGAGAGAGAGAGGTAGAGAGGGACGGAGGGAAAGAGGTACTCAGACAAATCACATGACCCGTTTCCTACATCTTTGCTTCCCTATGTTGGACATCCATCGTTTATTCTGGAGCATTGGGTTGAAAGACTAGTCGAAATTTCACTGCTGAACAAAACTATTTGGGAAATTGAATCTATAAACAGGAATCGGTAAGTCGCGCAACAATCTACATCACAGCAGACGAATGCGGACAGCTAGCATACCTAACGTTAGCTAGCTAACTTAGCGTCATTTATCCAGCATGGATGGAGCCGGGACAATGGGTTGGTTAAACAGGTTTTGGGATGTAGGTAATCAGCTGCTATCGTGTAGCTTGTGAGATTAAACATGATCGGGGTTATTGTTCAGGATATTTATGATCAAGCTAGCGAAATGTGGATTGATCTGGCTAGCCTTCAGTCAGACTGTAGAAAGGACGTTAAAACGTAAAATAACCCCCCCCCCCCCAGCTTGCGGAGCACAGTGGGAAATATGGCCCAAATTGTCGCCATCAGAAATCACACAAAGATATGATGTGGATGCTCTAACATCATCATTGTAGTCTATCTTTGATGGGATGACAGACCACACATTCAGCCAGAGAATTTAGATTTAAATTTGAGATATGATTTATGACAAAAAAAGAGAGGTTATACCAGGTAAAATGACATAGTAGAGAGCTTAGTAGAGAGCCCAAATATGTATTTTTGCACCACTCCCAATTTTGAGCAGGCTTTGCATAATCTGTCAGAAGCCTATTTGATGTTGTGTATGCCTGTTTGATGTGTAGACTATTTGTGTCTGTCTGTGTGTGTGTGTGTGTGTGTGTGTGTGTGTGTGTGTGTGTGTGTGTGTGTGTGTGTGTGTGTGTGTGTGTGTGTGTGTGTGTGTGTGTGTGTGTGTGTGTGTGTGTGTGTGTGTGTGTGTGTGTGTGTGTGTGTGTGTGTGTGTGTGTGTGTGTGTGAGCAA
Organism: Salvelinus alpinus; assembly: GCF_045679555.1. Lineage (NCBI taxonomy): Eukaryota > Metazoa > Chordata > Actinopteri > Salmoniformes > Salmonidae > Salvelinus > Salvelinus alpinus. The sequence goes on from NC_092087.1 coordinate 78,920,793, forward strand.
GAGAGAGACAGCAAGTGACAGAATATGGTTATTCATTGATGCTCTAAATTCCGCTGACAGTATCTGCTTTTCTGACCTGTGATCAAAAGTACCAGTCAAAAGTTTGAACACACCTACTCATTCCAGGGTTTTTCTTTATTTTGTACTATTTTCTACATTTTAGAATAATAGTGAAGACATCAAAACTATGAGATAACACATATGGAATCATGTAGTAACAAAAATATATATATATTATATTTGAGATTCTTCAAAGTAACCACCCTTTGACTTGATGAAAGCTTTGCACACTCTTGGCATTCTCTCAACCCAGCTTCATGAGGTAGTCACCTGGAATACATTTTAATTAACAGGTGTGCCATGTTAAAAGTTCATTTGTGGAATTTCTTTCCTTCTTAATGTGTTTGAAACAATCAGTTGTGTTGTGACAAGGTAGGGGTGGTATACAGAAGATAGCCTTATTTAGTAAAATAAAAGTCCATATTATGGCAAGAACAGGTCAAATAAGCAAAGAGAGATGACAGTCCATCATTACTTTATTAAAAAAAAAAATATTGAACCTTTATTTAACTAGGCAAGTCAGTTAAGAACAAATTCTTATTTACAATGAAGGCCTACCAGGGAACAGTGTGTTAACTGCTGTGTTCAGGGGCAGAACAACAGATTTTTACCTTGTCAGCTCTGGGATTCGGTCCAGCAACCTTTCGGTTACTGGCCCAACGCTCTAACCACTAGGCTACCTGCTGCCCCATTTAAAAAGTATTAAACAAACCAAAATATATTTTAGATTTTAGATTCTTCAAAGTAACCACCCTTTGCCTTGATGACAGCATTGCACGCTCATGGAATTTTCTCAACCAGCTTCATGAGGTAGTCACCTGGAATGCATTTCAATTAACAGGTGTGCCTTGTTAATTTGTGGAAATTCTTTCCTTAATGCATTTGAGCCAATCAGTTGTGTTGTGACAAGGTAGGGGTGGTATACAGAAGATAGTAGAGGTCGACCGATTAATTTTCATAACAATCAGTAATTTGCATTTTTGGACGCCGATTATGGCCGATTACATTGCACTCCACGAGGAGACTGCGTGGCAGGCTGACCACCTGTTATGCGAGTGCAGCAAGGAGCCAAGGTAAGTTGCTAGCTAGCATTAAACTTATCTTATAAAAAACAATCAATCTTAACATAATCACTAGTTAACTACACATGGTTGATGATATTACTAGTTTAACAAGCTTGTCCTGCGTTTCAAATAATCATTGCGGTGCCTGTTAATTTATCATCGAATCACAGCCTGCTTCGCCAAACGGGTGATGATTTAACAAGCGCATTCGCGAAAACATAATTTGCCAGAATTTTACATAATTATGACATAACATTGAAGGTTGTGCAATGTAACAGCAATATTTAGACTTATGGATGCCACCCGTTAGATAAAATACGGAACGGTTCCGTATTTCACTGAAAGAATAAACTTTTTGTATTTGAAATGATAATTACCGGATTTGACCATATTAATAACCTTAGGCTCATATTTCTGTGTGTTTATTCTATTATAATTAAGTCTATGATTTGATAGAGCAGTCTGACTGAGCGGTGGTAGGCAGCAGCAGGCTTGTAAGCATTCATTCAAACAGCACTTTCCAGCGTTTGCCCGCAGCTCTTCGCAATGCTTGAAGCACAGCGCTGTTTATGACTTCAAGCCTATCAACTCCCGAGATTAGGCTGGCAATACTATAGTGCCTATAAGAACATCCAATAGTCAAAGGATTATGAAATACAAATGGTATAGAGAGAAATAGTCCTATAATTCCTATAATAACTACAACCTAAAATTTCTTAACTGGGAATATTGAAGAATCATGTTAAAAGGAACCACCAGCTTTCATATGTTCTTGTGTTCTGAGCAAGGAACTTAAACGTTAGCTTTTTTACATGGCACATATTGCATTTTTACTTTCTTCAACACTGTGTTTTTGCATTATTTTAACCAAATTGAACATGTTTCATTATTTATTTGAGACTAAATTAATTTTTTCTTATATATTAAGTTAAAATAAAAGTGTTCATTCAGTATTGTTGTAATTGTCATTATTACAAATATATAGATAAAAATCGGCCAATTAATCGGTATCGGCTTTTTTTGGTCCTCCAATAATCAGTATCGGTATCGGCGTTGAAAAATCATAATCGGTCGACCTCTAGAAGATAGCCCTATTTGGTAGAAGACCAAGTCCATATTATGGCAAGAACAGATCAAATAAGCAAAGAGAAATGACAGTTCATCATTACTTTAAAACATGAAGGTCAGTCAATCCGGAAAATCTCAAGAACTTTTAAAGTTTCTTAAAGTGCAGTCGCAAAAACCATCAAGCGTTATGATTAAACTGGCTCTCATGAGGACCTTCATGGTTGAATTGCTGCAAAGAAATCACTACTAAAGGACACCAATAATAAGAAGAGACTTGCTTAGGCCAAGAAACAAGAGCAATGGACATTACACCGATGGAAATCTGTCCTTTAGTCTGATGAGTCCAAATTTGAGACTTTTTGTTCCAACCGCCGTGTCTTTGTGAGACGCAGAGTAGGTGAACGGATGATCTCTGCATGTGTGGTTCCCACCATGAAGCATGGAGGAGGAGGTGTGATGGTGTGGGGGTGCTTTGCTGGTGACACTGTCTGTGATTTGTTTAGAATTCAAGGCACACTTAACCAGCATGGCTACCACAGCATTCTGCAGCGATACACCATCCCATCTGGTTTGCGCTTATTGGGACTATCATTGTTTTTTTTAAAGGACAATGACCCAACACAACTCCAGGCTGTTTAAGGGCTATTTGACCAAGAAAGAGAGTGATGGAGTGTTTCATCAGATGACCTGGCCTCCACAATCATCAACCTCAACCCAATTGAGAGGGTTTGGGATGAGTTGGACCGCAGTGAAGGAAAAGCAGCCAACAAGTGCTCAGCATATGTGGGTACTCCTTCAAGACTGTTGGAAAAGCATTCCAGGTGAATCTGGTTGAGAGAATGCAAAAAGTGTGCAAAGCTGTCATCAAGGCAAAGGGTGGCTACTTTGAAGAATCTAAAATATATTTTAATTTGTTGAACACTTTTTTTGGTTACTACATGATTCCATATGTGTTATTTCATAGTTTTGATGTCTTCAATATTTTTCTACAATGTAGAAAATAGTACAAATAATGGAAAACCCTTGAATTAGTAGGTGTGTCCAAGCTTTTGACTGGTATTGTATGTCAAGGCTTATGGATGATCTCATACTCATACACAGAAGCAGCTACATTTGTATGCCCTGGAGTGTCCTAGGCTCAAATTGCCCATGTATAGCCATATGTCTGTTTTCATCACCATCTGTTGTGCAGTGCACTATTTATTGTGGTAAACCAGTCTCCTACAGGTATCATTCTCTTTACAGTGCCTTCAGAAATGAGCCATACCTGTTGATTTATTCCACATTTTGTTGTGTTACAGTCTAAATTTTAAATGGATAAAATATTTAAAAAATCTCACACAATACCCATATTGACAAAGTAAAAACATGTCTTTCAAAATGTTTGCAAATGTATTGAAAATGAAATAAATATCTAATTTACGTAAGTATTCACACCCCTGAGTGTTAGAATCACCTTTGGGAGCGATTACAGCTGTGAGTCTTTCTGGGTAAGTCTCTAAGAGCTTTGCACACCTGGATTCACAATATTTGCACCAGAGGTCGACCGATTAATCGGCACGGCCGATTAATTAGGGCCGATCTCAAGTTTTCATAACAATCGGTAATCGGCATTTTTGGACGCCAATTATGGCCGATTACATTGCAATCAACAAGGAAACTACTTGGCAGGCTGACCACCTGTTACGCAAGTGCAGCAAGGAGCCAAGGTAAGTTGCTAGCTAGCATTAAACTTATCTTATAAAAAACAATCAATCTTCACATAATCACTAGTTAACTACACATGGTTGATGATATTACTAGGTTAACTAGCTTGTCCTGTGTTGCATATAATCAATGCGGTGGCTGTTCATTTATCATCGAATCACAGCCTACTTCAACTTGGCCAAACGGGTGATGATTTAAGAAAAGCGCATTAGCGAAAAAAGCAGAATCGTTGCACAAATGTCACGTTCTGACCTTAGTTCCTTTTTTATGTCTTTATTTTAGTTTGGTCAGGGCGTGAGTTGGGGTGGGCATTCTATGTTGTTTTTCTATGTTTTGTTCTGTATTTATATTTCTATGTGTTTGGCCTAGTATGGTTCTCAATCAGAGGCAGGTGTCAGTCGTTTGTCTCTGATTGGGAGCCATATTTAGGTAGCCTGTTTTCTATTGTGTTTTGTGGGTGATTGTTTCCTGTGTTAGTGTTTGCACCATACGGGACTGTTTCGTTTTTTTCATTTATTCTCTTGTTATTTTGTATTCATTCTCGATTAAATGATATTATGGATACGTACCACGCTGCATTTTGGTCCTCCTCTCCTTCCACCAACGAAAGCCGTTACAGAATCACCCACCAACCAAGGACCAAGCAGCGTGGTAAACAGAAGCAGAGGATTCTGTACTCATGGACATGTGAGGAGATACTAGACGGTAAGGGACCCTGGGCACAGGCTGGGGAATATCGCCGCCCCAAGAAAGAACTGGAGGCAGCGAAAGCTGAGCGGCGGCGATATGAGGAGGTAGCACGGCAGCGCGACAGGCACGAGAGGCAGCCCCCCTTCTTTTTGGGGGGGGGGACACGGGGAGGGTGGCAGAGTCAGGTTGGAGACCTGAGCCCACTCCTCGTGCTTATCGTAAGCAGCGCGTTACTGGTCAGGCACCGTGTTATGCGGTTAAGCGCACGGTGTCGCCAGTACGCGCTCATAGCCCGGTGCGCTATAGGCCAGCCACCCGCAAGTGTCATGCGAATGTGGGCATCCAGCCAGGGCGTATTGTGCCGGCTCAGCGTGTCTGGTCTCCGGTACGCCGTTTCGGCCCAGGGCATCCTGCGCCGGCTCTGCGTGCTGTGTCTCCGGGGCGCTGGGAGGGTGCAGTGCGTCCTATGCCTGCGCTCCGCTCGTGCCTGGCGAATGTGTGCATTGAGCCTAAGGGAGAGGTGCGAGTGGTAGGCACCAGATCTCCAGTGCTCACCCACAGCCCGCTTCAACCTGTGCCTGGACTCTGGAGGGTCCGGGCTAAAGTGGTCATTCAGCCTGGAGAAGTGGTGCCAAGGCTGCGCACCAGAGCTCCAGTGCTCCCCCACAGCCCGGTCCTTCCGGTGCCTCCTTCAAGCACCAGGCCTACTGTAGGTCTCCCCAGCCTGGTGGGTCCTGTGGCAGCGCCACGCACCAGGCTGTCTCTCCGTCTCCTCCCTCCAGGTTCTCTCTCCAAGCCTGAGCCTCCCGCCAGTCCGGAGCTGCCAGAGCCGCCCGCCAGTCCGGAGCTGCCAGAGGCGCCCGCCAGTCCAGAGGCGCCCCTCAGGCCAGAGGCGCCCCTCAGGCCAGAGGCGCCCCTCAGTCCAGTGCTGCCCTCTACTAGGGTCTCCAATCCGAGGTCGGTGGCGAGGGTCGCCACTCCTAAGGTGCCACATAAGTGGGCCGAGACTATGGTGGGGTCCACGTCCCGCTCCAGAGCCGCCACCGCGGTAAATGCCCACCCAGACCCTCCCCTATAGGTTCAGGTTTTGCGGCTGGAGTCCGCACCTTTGGGGGGGGGGGTACTGTCACATTCTAACCTTAGTTCCTTTTTTATGTCTTTATTTTATTTTGGTCAGGGCGTGAATTGGGTTGGGCATTCTATGTTGATTTTCTATGTTTTGTTCTGTATTTATATTTCTATGTGTTTGACCTAGTATGGTTCTCAATCAGAGGCAGGTGTCAGTCGTTGTCTCTGATTGGGAGCCATATTTAGGTAGCCTGTTTTCTATTGTGTTTTGTGGGTGATTGTTTCCTGTGTTAGTGTTTGCACCATACGGGACTGTTTCGTTTTTTTCATTTATTCTCTTGTTCTTTTGTATTTTGTATTCATTCTCGATTAAATGATATGGATACGTACCACGCTGCATTTTGGTCCTCCTCTCCTTCCACCAACGAAAGCCGTTACAACAAATGTACCTAACCATAAACATCAATGCCTTTCTTAAATCAATACACAGAAGTACATTTTTTTAAACCTGCATAGTTAAAAGAAATTCATGTTAGCAGGCAATATTAACTAGGGAAATTGTGTCACTTCTCTTGTGTTCAGTGCAAGCAGAGTCAGGGTATATGCAACAGTTTGGGCCGCCTGGCTCGTTGCGAACTAATTTGCCAGGATTTTACATAATTATGACATAACATTGAAAGTTGTGCAATGTAACAGCAATATTTAGACTTATGGATGCCACCCGTTAGATAAAATACGGAACAGTTCCATATTTCACTGAAATAATAGTTTCCTGATTTGACCAAGGGCTCGTATTTCTGTGTTTATTATATTATAATTAAGTCTATGATTTGATATTTGAAAGAGCAGTCTGACTGAGCGGTGGTAGGCAGCAGCAGGCTCGTAAGCATTCATTCAAACTTTACTGCGTTTGCCAGCAGCTCTTCGCAATGCTTGAAGCACAGCGCTGTTTATGACTTCAAGCCTATCAACTCCTGAGATTAGGCTGGCAATGTCACGATCGTCGTATAGAGGAGACCAAGGCGCAGCGTGATGATAATCCATCTTCTTTTAATAAAGAAATAACACTGAACAAACTATACAAAAGAGACCGCTATAAACACTGAGTGCAGACATGCAACCTCACATAGACAATAACCCACAAACCAAACTGGAAAATAGCAACCTAAATAGGATCCCCAATCAGAGACAACGATAAACAGCTGCCTCTGATTGGGAACCAATCTAGGCCACCATAGACCTACATATGCCTAGACTACACACACACACCTAGACATACAAAAACCCTAGACAATACAAAACAATCATATCCACCCTCGTCACACCTTGATCTGACCAAAATAATCCAGAAAACATAGAATACTAAGGTCAGGGCGTGACAGGCAATACTAAAGTGCCTATTAGAACATCCAATAGTCAAAGGTATATGAAATACAAATGGTATAGAGAGAAATAGTTGAAATGTCATAATTCCTATAATAACTACAACCTAAAACTGGGAATATTGAAGAACTGGGAATATTGAACCACCAGCTTTCATATGTTCTGAGAAAGGAACTTAAACGTTAGCTTTTTTACATGGCACATATTGCACTTTTACCTGTTCCAACACTGTATTATTGCATTATTTAAACCAAATTGAGCATGTTTCATTATTTATTTGAGACTAAATAGATTTTATTGATGTATTATATTAAGTTAAAATAAAAGTGTTCATTGTTCATTCAGTATTGTTATAATTGTCATTATTACACATTTATATATAAAAATCAGCCGATTAATCAGTATCGGATTTTTTGGGTCCTCCAGTAATCGGTATCGGTATCGGCATTGAAAAATCATAATCGGTCAACCTCTAATTTGCACATTATTCTTTAAAAAAATCTTCAAGCCATTTTCAAGTCTTGCCATAGATTTTCAAGCCGCTTTAAGTCAAAACTGCCACTCAGGAACATTTAATGTCGTCTTGGTTAGCATCTCCAGTGTATATTTGTGTTTTAGGTTATTGTCCTGCTGGAAGGTGAATTTGTCTCCCAGGTTTTCCTCTAGGATTTTGCCTGTGCTTAGTTCTATTCCTTTTCTTTATATCGGTAAACCAGAGTAGTGGGACAAAGGTACAGGACGTTAGGCAGGCTCAGGGTCAGGGCAGGCAGAAAGGTCAAAACCGGGAAAACTAGGAAATAGGCACTATAGACAGGACAGGAGCAAGGGGAAAAACAAGAGACAAAGGGCTGTGAGACATGTGTTTAACTCTGGACACATGAAAGGTAGGATGTATACGAAGGGTCCGGGGCAACAGAAGACGAACAGCAGAGGGGATAATGATTTTGGAGATGGGAAACGGGCCGATAAACCGGGGGAAGAGTTTGCGGGGCAGATCCCGGGTGGACAGCCATACCTTCTGCCCGAGATGATAAAAAAAAAAAAAACTTTATTTAACCAGGTAGGCTAGTTGAGAACAAGTTCTCATTTGCAACTGCGACCTGGCCAAGATAAAGCATAGCAATTCGACACACAACAACACAGAGTAACACATGGACTAAACAAAACATACAGTCAATAATACAGTAAAAAAATAAGTCTATATACAATGTAAGCAAATGAGGTGAGATAAGGGAGGTAAAGGCAAAAAAAAGGCCATGGTGGCGAGGTACATTTTTGCAGTTCGTTCCAGTCATTGGCAGCAGAGAACTGTAAGGAAAGACGACCAAAGGAGGAATTGGCTTTGGGGGTGACCAGTGAGATATACCTGCTGGAGCACGTGCTACGAGTGGGTGCTGCTATGGTGACCAGTGAGCTGAGATAAGGCGGGGCTTTACCTAGCAGAGAATTGTAGATAACCTGTAGCCAGTGGGTTTGGCGACGAGTATGAAGCGAGGGCCAACCAACGAGAGCGTACAGGTCGCAATGGTGGGTAGTGTATGGGGCTTTGGTGACAAAACGGATGGCACTGTGATAGACTGCATCCAGTTTGTTGAGTAGAGTGTTGGAGGCTATTTTATAGATGACATCACCGAAGTCGAGGATCGGGAGGATGGTCAGTTTTACGAGGGTATGTTTGGCAGCATGAGTGAAGGATGCTTTGTTGCGATATAGGAAGCCGATTCTAGATTTAATTTTGGATTGGAGATGCTTAATGTGAGTCTGGAAGGAGAGTTTACAGTCTAACCAGACACCTAGGTATTTGTAGTTGTCCACGTATTCCAAGTCAGAGCCGTCCAGAGTAGTGATGCTAGACGGGCGTGCAGGTGCGGGCAGTGATCGGTTGATACCGGGGAGCCGGGGTTCGATGGCGATCCGCTTGTCGTCGAAACCTGGAGGTGGTCTTAAGGAGGGCCGACCGGCCTCCTCCGGGTACGACGACAGTGGCGGACAAACATCTGGGCAGAACGTAATGCCGACCTCCTTCGGCTGGGAACGATGCACCTCCCGGACCTGTTTCCCTATATCCTAGCTGAATGCTGTTGCCAGGCACGAGGTGGGAAGGATGGTCTCGGACTCCGGGGTAATAGCCGTGGGGCTATAATGGTGAGACAGTGCATCCGGCTTGACATTCTTGGATCCCGACCGATATGATAGGGAGAAGTTGAACGGTGTGAACAGCAAGGCCCATTTAGCTTGCCTGGAGTTGAGGCACTTGGCGGTGCGGAGATACTCTATATTTTTGTGGTCGGTCCATACGATGAACGGGTGTTCCGCTCCTTCCAGCCAGTGCTTCCATTCCTCCAACGCCATCTTCGCTGCAAGAAGCTCACGATTTCCCACATCATAGTTTTTCTCTGTGGCGTTGAGGCGATGGGAGAAGGCGCAGGGATGTAGCTTCAGGTCCAGGGCAGAACGCTGGCACAGGACCGCCCCCACTCCTACATCAGACACATTGGCCTCCAACACGAACTGACGGGAAGGGTCAGGATGTTCCAGGATGGGAGCAATGGTGAAGCGGTATTTGAGGTCCCGGAATGCCCGGTCAGCAGCAGGGGACCACGTGAACGGAACCTTGGGAGAGGTGAGTGCTGACGGGGGAAGCCAGGGTGCTGTAAACCCGGGTAAAGCGGCGATAGAAGTTGGCGAACCCCAGGAAATGTTGCAGCTGCACCCTGGACGAAGGCTGGGGCCAATCCGCCCTCACCTTCCCGGGATCCATCTGAACACTCCCAGCGGAGATGATGTACCCCAGAAAGGGGATGGTGGAGTGATGGAAATCGCATTTCTCTGCCTTGACAAACAACTGGTTCTCCAGGAGGCATTGAAGAACCTGTCGGACGTGGAGCACATGTTTTTGGGGGGAGCCGGAGAAGACGAGGATGTCATCAATGTAGATGAAGATGAACTGGTTCAACATGTCGCGGAGAACATAATTTACCAGAGTCTGGAACCTGGCAGAGGCATTGGTGAGGCCAAATGGCATGACCAAATACTCGTAGTGGCCGCTGGCCGTGTTGTAGGCGGTCTTCCACTCATCCCCTTCCCGTATCAGCAACAGGTGGTAGGCGTTCCGTAGATCCAGCTTGGAGAACACGGTCGGCCCCTGGAGCGGCTCGAAGGCCGAGGAGATGAGTGGTAGCAGGTAGCGGTTCTTCACCGTTATGTCATTGAGTCCCCGGTAGTCGATGCACAGGCGCAGGGTCTTGTCCCTCTTCTCCACAAAGAAGAACCCTGTGCCGGCGGGAGAGGACAAAGGACGTTTACATCCTGCAGCTAGGGAGTCCCCAATATAGGTGTCCATAGCATTAGTATTCGGGCCCGACAGCGAGTACAGTCATCTCCGGGGCGGGGTGGTGCTAGGGAGAAGGTCAATCCCGTAGTCATATGGTCGGTGCGGCGGAAGCAAAGTGTCCCGGGCCTTGTTGAACACCCCCCGAAGGTCCTGGTACTCCGCGGTAATGGCGGAGAGGTCCAGGGCACCTTCCAAGCCCCCAGGAAGACGTCCCGGGGCAGGTTGAGCTGACTTCAGACACTGGGCGTGGTAGAACAGACTCCAGCCCATGATCGCACCAGTTGATGAGGGGATTGTGTCGCTGGAGCCAGGAGAATCCCAAAACCACAGGAATCTGAGGAGACTTCATGAGCAGAAATTGAATAGTCTCGCTGTGATTCCCTGACACCCGTAGGTTGATGGGAGTGGTAATATGAGTGACCCGGCCTATAAAGCGCCCATACAGCGCTCTAAAATCGTTGGGAGTGGAGAGGGGCTGAGTGGGGATGTTCAGCTCGGAAGCCAGGGTAGCGTCCAAAAAGGGTAGCGTCCCCAGAGTTAATGAGGACCCAGAGAGATTTAGACTGGTTTCCCCACAGCAGAATGACATGAAAAGGGGTGCGAGCAAGGGAAGCAGGAAAGTTCTCCATATAGCCCACCAGACTACTCGCTCCTACCAGTGAGCCTGGTTTTTTTAAAGGACAAGAGGACGCAAAATGACCAAGAACTCTTTGTGTTGATCCTGTATTGCCGTTCCGCTGGCGACAGCCCAGCTCTACCTAGTTGCATAGGATCGTGAAGCAGTGACTCAGCTGTCTTCGACGACTCTCAGGGAAGGTCGGGAAGCCTCGGGTTCTCTCGGCAATGGGATCGTCGGGGACTTCAGAGTGACTCGGAGGCAAGGTGGAATCCCTGGACGTTCGAGCAAAGTCGAATTTCCTCTCCCTCCGTCGTTCCCGTAGTCGTCCATTGATTTGGATGGTCAAAGCAATGAGGGAATCGAGATTCGTAGGTAACTCCCGAGCTGCAAGCTCGTCCTTGACCTCCTCCGAGACTCCGTGCAGGAACATATTGAACAGTGCTTCCTGGTTCCAAGCACTCTCCGCTGCCAACGTGCGGAAATCCACAGCATAGTCTGTCACACTGCGGGAGTCCTGCATAAGCTGGATCAGCTTCCGGGCAGCTTCTCTCCCAGAGAACGGGCCGTAAAAAACCTTCTTCACCTCTCCCACAAACCCCTCCAGACTAACGCATATGGCCAGCTGCTGTTACCATACAGCAGTAGCCCAGATGAGAGCCCTCCCGGACATCAGCGTGATGAGATAGGCTATCTTGGAGCGATCCAAGAGGAAGGAGGAGGGCCGAAGCTCGAAAATGACGGCACACTGAGCTAGAAATGCCCGACCGGTGCTTTTCTAGGGGGGGAGGGTGTAAGCGGGGCTCCTGAGAAGGTGGAGTGACCGATGAGACGGCGCTGCTAGCAGCTGGGTTACTGAGGGGCTGTGGGGTTACCACCATGGTAGGCTGCCTCCCAGACAACCCACGGAATTGCTCCAGCAAAATGTCTAATGCCCAGTTATGGTGGAGGGTGGAGTGACCGATGAGACGGCGCTGCTAGCAGCTGGGTTACTGACGGGCTGTGGGGTTACCACCATGGTAGGCTGCCTCCCAGACAACCCGCGGAATTGCTCCAGCAAAATGTCTAATGCCCAGTTATGGTGGAGGGTGGAGTGACCGATGAGACGGCGCTGCTAGCAGCTGGGTTACTGAGGGGCTGTGGGGTTACCACCATGGTAGGCTGCCTCCCAGACAACCCGCGGAATTGCTCCAGCAAAATGTCTAATGCCCAGTTATGGCATTCAGCCACCATTTGGACCCCCTCCATAAGGCCACGAAGCAGTTCCTCGTGCCTCCCAAAGGTGGCTCCTTGGGAGGAGATGGTGTCGCGCAGCTGGCCCGGGTCTGCTGGGTCAGTCATGGCCAGTTCGTACTATCGGGTTTGAAGGTAAGACCCAGGTGCAGACAATGTCAAAGTAACAAAAGTTTATTAAATAGAACATGGGTAGCCAAAGGTACAGGACGGCAGGCAGGCTCAGGATCAGGTCAGGCAGAGGTCGGTAATCCAGAGTAGTGGAGCAAAGGTACAGGACGGTAGGCAGGCTCAGGGTCAGGGCAGGCAGAAAACTAGGAAACATGCACTATAGACAGGACAGGAGCAAGGGTAAAAATGCTGGTAGGTCTGAATGAACAAAACAAACTGGCAACAGACAAACAGAGAACTTAGGCGTAAATACACAGGGGATAATGGGGAAGATGGGCGACACCTGGAGGGGGTTGAAGACAATCACAAAGACAGGTGAAACAGATCAGGGTGTGACAGATGACAAGCATACCGATAACATGATGCAGCCACCATCATGCTTGAAAATATGAAGAGTGATGTGTTGTGTTGGATTTGCCCCAAACATAACACTTTGTATTCAGGAGATAAAGTTAATTTCTTCCTTATTTTCACTCTCATTTAAGTTAGTATTGTGGAGTAACAATGTTGTTGATCCATCCTCAGTTTTCTCATATCACAGCCATTAAACTCTGTATGTCACGTTCTGACCTTTATTTCCTTTGTTTTGTCTTTATTTAGTATGGTCAGGGCGTGAGTTGGGGTGGGCAGTCTATGTTTGTATTTCTATGTTTTCCTATTTCTGTGTTTGGCCTGATATGGTTCTCAATCAGAGGCAGGTGTTTTGTGTTGTCTCTGATTGGGAACCATATTTAGGTAGCCTGTTTTGTGTTGGGTTTTGTGGGTGGTTGTCTTCAGTCTTCGTGTGTCTGCACCAGACAGAACTGTTTCGGATTTTCACATTTGTTGTTTTTTGTATTTTGAGTGTTCACTTTTATTAAACAAGATGAACAATTACCACGCTGCACATTGGTCCTCCGATCCTTCTAACTTCTCCTCCTCAGACGAGGAGGAAGACGAAAGCGGTTACACTGTAACTGTTTTAAAATTCACCATTGGCCTCATGGTGAAATCCCTGAGACGTTTCCTTTCTCTCCGGCAACTGAGTTAGAAAGAATGCCTGTGTCTTTGTTGTGCCTGGGTGTATTAATGCACCATCACTGCCTGACTGAGTCACCTTACAGATAATTGTATGTGTAGAGTACAGAGATGAGGTAGTCATTCAAAATGAATGGTAAACACTATTATTGCAGACAGAGTGAGTCTATGCAACTTATTATATGACTAGTTAAGTCGATATTTACTACTGAACTTATTTAAGCTTGCCATAACAAAGGGGTTGATTAGTTATTGACTCAAGACATTTCAGCTTTTCATTTTTAATAAATGTATAAACATGTCTTAAAACATAATTCCACTTTGACATAATGGGATATTATGTGTAGGCCAGTGACACAACATCTCAATTGAATCCCTTTTAAATTCAGGCTGTAACACAACGATGTGGAAAAAGTCAAGGGGTATGAATCATTTCTGAAGGTACTGTACAGTATATAGCCCAATGAAATAGGCCTAATAAAAGCATATTTTACCCTCCAGACATGTCAGAGTCCATTGTTCCCCCCGAAGTGAGACCCAAACCTGCTGTCCCTGCCAAGCCCCCTCATGTCGCAGCACCATCCCCCACAGCACCCCATGGACCATCAGGGCTAGGTGGCGGGGTCGGGGTTGATCGAGTTCCAGGGTTGGGACACTCGGGCAGTGGATCCACGTTGCTGGGATACATTGGGATTGACACCATCATCGAGCAGATGAGGAAGAAGACCATGAAGGCTGGTTTCGACTTCAATATTATGATAGTGGGTAAGTAAGGAAGGACAACCTCTTCTGTTTGTGTCTGGTATGATTGATATATTTAGTGTCTTTCTGAAGAGTACGTGAACCCATGGTGTGCTAGCAAACACAGAGACATGAAACATGAAATGAAGTCGTGCCTCTCCCTTGTTCTGTCTCTCTTCCTCAACAACATCATGCCTCAAACCATGCTCTCCCTCCACCCTCTCTCTCTCTCTCTCTCTCTCAGGTCACAGCGGGCTGGGGAAGTCAACGCTGGTGAACACGCTGTTCAAGTCCCAGGTCAGCAGGTGGAGCTCAGGATGGGGCGGCGAGCATAAGATCCCCAAGACAGTGGAGATCAAGGCAGTGTCCCACGGTGAGAGAGACATTTATGTGTGTGTGAGCAAGAGAGAGAGGGATAGAGTGTTTGTGCATGCGTGAGAGTGTTTGTGTGTGAGTATGTGTGTATCTTCTACTGTTGATATTTGATTAAAGCTGTCATTTGCTTGGTTCGGTTGTTTGGTTAGCGTTCAGAGGCCAATTCATGTTATAATGTTGTAGTGATGGCATTTATAACCATACACTAGGCTGTGTTGACTGCAGGGGCTGCAGTGTTGCACTGCCATGCGCAGAGCCGCGGGCATAGAAAGACTTGACAGAATATGCCCTGAGGTGTCTTAGACTGGCACAGCTGGCACGTGCAGCCCACCTGGCATCCCAGACAGACACAGAGGCAGAGAAGAGCTTCTGTCTTTTTCTGTCTGGCCAAAAACACTGTACTGCTATCTTTATTTCTGCAACGTTGCACATTTGTCATCCTCACTGACGTCAAAGAAAAACCCCCTTCTACGAGACAAGGAAAAAGCGTACATATTGACTGCTTGCTTGAGTGTTTAACTTTTTGTCACCTGATTTTGGCAAAAGTACTTACAGTGTGAATGTTGTATTGAATGTGGCAATTGAATGTTGTAATTGAATGTTGCAGTGATCGAGGAGGGCGGAGTGAAGATGAAGTTGACAGTAATCGACACACCAGGTTTTGGTGATCAGATCAACAATGAAAACTGGTGAGTGTGTGGGAAGAATGTTCATTAGTCTATTTTTTGTTTGGGGTCACTACATTTTTCAATTAGTTAAGCACAATGGCATGCGTTGGATTTAGATTCAACCGTGCGTATGATTCAGATAGAAATAGAACTGCCAAACTATAAAATATTTTTTACATATTGTACATTCTCTTTATCCTGACCGTACCCACCTACCCACCACGGCTATAATGGTTTTGTGTGTATTTATACTGTATATTCCTAACACCCACCGTGTTCCATCCATCTGCAGCTGGGATCCCATCTCCAAGTACATCAACGAGCAGTATGAGAAGTTCCTGAAGGAAGAGGTCAATATTGCTCGAAAGAAGCGAATCCCTGACACCAGAGTTCACTGCTGCCTCTACTTTATCTCCCCAACGGGACACTCGTGAGTTAAAAATACATCATGCGATTCAGAAATAGAAATGTCCTAATTTAGAACATGCTCAAATGTATGCACGAGTTACATCCACTTCCTAGTATCTCTCACGAGTTACATCCACTTCCTAGTATCTCTCACGAGTTACATCCACTTCCTAGTATCTCTCACGAGTTACATCCACTTCCTAGTATCTCTCATTGACATCTGATTGGCGTTCACGTGCGCACGCATGCATGGAAGCTCACGCACACACACAGACTCTCTCTCAGTTCTCTATCCCATTTCTAATGAGTTTACTTCCAGCTGTACTGACATTTAATTTGAGACCTAAACACGTTCTTGAGCTACATCACAACACAATCAGGCAACATGGTTCGCTCCAACAGATGAAGCCAACTCATCTGAACTGTGAAATTGCCCTTTACATAAACAGTTAGTCTTCTGTGTGCCATGTTCTTTTTCTTGCCTTGATCATTGCGACTAACGGGATGTTTTCTGTTAACGGGATGTTTTCTGTGCTGTCACCTACACCCAAGGACCTCAATCAGGGACAGAACTGTTGTTCAATGAGCCTGTGTCTGTCCTAAAGTCGGGAGACAGACATAGAACTGTTCTGAAAAGACTGGGTTTTGGGTTTAAATTGGGAAGCTTTTGAAAAGATTTGTTCACTGCATGCAATCCTGGTTGTAGAATCACGAATGCATGCCAGCCCTGCTGTAGGATTGCTAATTGTTTCTATCCCAGCTGACAAAGTAATGTCTCTCTTTGTCTCTCTCTCTCTCTCTCAGTCTTCGACAGCTGGACATTGAGTTTATGAAGCACCTAAGTCGTGTGGTGAACATCATCCCCGTCATCGCCAAGTCTGACACCATGACCCCTGACGAGAAGAATGAGTTCAAACATAGGGTGAGGGATGAGAGACCTTGACCCTTGACCTTGATTACCCCTAATACATGGCTGTTGACTTCTATGGCATCAAAGGAGACAACAGCCATGTATCAGGGAGAGACCTTTATGGATGATACTGTTTATGTGTAACTACAGTCTAGATCAGGGGTCTTCAACCAGGGACCCCAGCCAAGGCAAACCAGCAACCCAGGGACCCCCATCATAGCAAAAAACGTTGTGTCATCAGGTGAATGATAATGGCAAGAAGTAATCAA
This sequence comes from Salvelinus alpinus, assembly GCF_045679555.1. Taxonomy (NCBI): domain Eukaryota; kingdom Metazoa; phylum Chordata; class Actinopteri; order Salmoniformes; family Salmonidae; genus Salvelinus; species Salvelinus alpinus. Next base: position 78,937,575 of record NC_092087.1, read on the forward strand.
CATTTTAAAATGAATAGATTTGGTTGATCGTTTTTCATTATTTTGACATCCCCACATTATAATTGGAAGAGTGTAAAACAGGGGTCTCCAATCGTGAGCTACCAGTAGCTCACAGCCCACCAATGAGTAGCTCGCCAAACAATTCTGAAAGTACGTGCAATTTTCAGGTGTTCCAACGCAAACTGTCATATATAAATCTCACAATTGTCAGACATCGCAAGCGCTCTCAGCTACTATCTAATCAACATGGACATTATCCCACCCCTGGTTAGCCACTATTGGGTTAAAAAGCCAAACCTGACACAATATCTGCCAATTAATTTCCAGAAATATTGCCCATCTGCCTATGTGGTGCGCACGTTTGTTTATTGTGATAACCGTCTTGTTGGTTGACAGAAATACCTGTCCCAAAACATTCTCAATTAAATGTTATATGCAAAGTAGGCTTACCTGGCAGAAGTACTGTATATCATGAGAAAGTACAGTACCAGTCAAAAGTTTGGACACACCTACTCATTCCAGGGTTTCATTTTATTTGTACTATTTTCTACATTGTAGAATAATAGTGAAGACATCAAAACTATGAAATAACACATATGGAATCATGTAATAACCCAAAAAGTGATAAACAATAGATTTTGTATTTGAGAATCTTCAAAGTAGCCACCCTTTGCCTTGATGACAGCTTTGCACACTCTTGGCATTCTCTCAACCAGCTTCACCTGGAATGCTTTTCCAACAGTCTTGAAGGAGTTCCCACATATGCTGAGCATTTGTTGGCTGCTTTTCCTTCACTCTGCGATACAACTCATCCCAAACCATCTCAATTGGGTTGAGGTCGGGTGATTGTGGAGGCCAGGTCTGATGCAGCAGGTCTGATGCAGCACTCCATCACTCTCCTTCTTGGTCAAATAGCCCTTACACAGCCTGGAGGTGTGTTGGGTCATTGTTCTGTTGTGGAAAAAAATGATTCCATATGTGTTATTTCATAGTTTTGATGTCTTCACTATTATTCTACAATGTAGAAAATAGTAAAAATAAAGAAAAACCCTGGAATGAGTAGGCGTGTCCAAACTTTTGACTTCTACTGTATATTGACAGAAAACATAGTGCACTACTTTCTCTTGTACGCTAAGGACCTGGGTAAGAGTTGCAGGGGAGAAGAGAAGAATGTGCCTATTTGAAAGCTAGAAAGAAATGAGTAGCTCGCGACTTTTCTTTTTTTTTTTATGCTAGAAAAGGTTGGAGAACCCTGGTGTAAAATCTAACATAGCCTATTAGCTAAAAATGTAACTCCAAACACATTTTTTGATAGTAAACAAAGGTTTGCCATGTATGTCCATGTCAAGAAAGCTTACGAACAGCCAGCGGCACTTGCTGCAACTGGTACTTGTGGGTGCTTTTTCAAAGCCTATGTCAGATACTCAAGTGAGTGTAATTAGCTCCAATGAGTGTAATTAGCTCAATATTAGGAGTTGAGAAATAATGTTGGCAAAGAAGATATTTTCCTCTTTTCTACTGTAGATATGTAATTTAAAAATAAAAAAATCTGTTTCGCTAACAATATTCATAAAAACATTGGAATAAAACATATTCTTTCACTTTTTTATATACTGTATATATATATATGTATATATGTATATATATATATAGTATATAAAAAAGTATATATATATATATATATTTACACAGTGGGGTCTGAAATTATTTATAGCCTTGTTAAAGATAAGCAAAAATTAGAAAGTAATACTTTTTTTCTCAAAAAGGTAGTGGTCGAAATTATTGACACCCCTGTTTTCAATACTTTTTAATACCTCACCTTGTGTGGGAAATGGCACTGAGCCTTTTTCTAAAATGTTTTATAAGTTGGAGAACATATTGGAAGGGATCTTAGACCATTCCTCTATATAGAAACCTCCCGAATCCTTGATTTCCTTTGTCTGCGCTTATGGACTGCCCTCTTCAATTCAAACCACAGGTTTTGAATGGGTTTCAAGTCCGGAGACTGAGGTTGCCATTTAAAAATTATGATTTTGTGGCCAATTAACCATTTCTTTGTGGATTTTGATGTTTTTGGCAAAAATGTCCTGGTACTGGGTAAAGTTAATGATGCTGTTGACCTTAACAAGGGCCCCAGGACCAGTGGAAGCAAAATAGCCCCATAACATCAAAGATCTTCCACCATATTTTACAGTAGGTATGGGGCTCTTTTCTGCTTATGCATTCTTTTTTAGACACCAAACCCACCACTGGTGTTCATGGCCAAAGAGCACTACTTTCATGTCATCTGTCCAAAGCACCAGTTCCAATCCAAGTACCAATGCCGGTGAGTAAACTCCAGGCGTTTAGATTTGTTGGATGACATGAAAATAGAGCTCTTTGGAGCTCTTTGGTATCTATATTTTTGCAGACCCCCAGCTGTACTAGGGGCCGCGGACCCCAGGTTGAATATCCCTGGTCTAGATAGAAGTAATGGTAGAACTTGTTATGGATAACCAAGTCATGAGGGAACACATTATTCTAGGATTAGGATATGTAACCTCTGCCTCCTCTTCATCTCTTAGGTGAGGAAGGAGCTGGAGACGTATGGGATTGAGTACTACCCGCAGAATGAGTTTGATGATGATATGGAGGATAAGAATGAAAATGACAAGATTAGGGTAAGGGCCTCTGTTCCAATTGTTGAAATCCACTTCAATTGATTATGTCTCCCTAATACTCTTCCTCTCAAGTGGAATAATGTGAACACGAGATAAATTTGTATCTCTCCCTCTTTTTCTCCCATGCCTCAATGGTATGAGCATGCAAAATAGCGATTGACAAAATGATTAGGCAATTCAAATATTGAAATTAATTTCATATGAATATCAGACTATTTCTCTTATTCTATCTTTCTGGTTCTTTGTTATTTTAGCTCTCTTTCTGACACCCCTCCTCAGAAGAATAATAACTCCTGACTCTGTCTATTCACGGGATTCGTAAATTTCTTATGTTTTCCTCGTAAAATTGAAACCTGTTTAAACGAGTCTGTTCACAGGAGGCCATGCCCTTTGCAGTGGTGGGGAGCGACAAGGAGTTCCAAGTGAACGGCAAACGGGTTCTGGGGAGGAAGACAGCCTGGGGTGTGGTAGAAGGTAGGTTTATTTATAACCTCAATATAATTAATTAGGTCCTATATTAATGCCAAGCGTATTATGTTGACCTTTCTCGTCAGAGAGGCAGAGGGAATGGATTTATGGAGGTTGTTATACTGTAGTTGGGCCCAGGCTCAGACATGTAAAGCAAATGTGATTTAGATTTTTTTTATACCAAATGGTTTCTTTCTTGTATTTTGTTACAGTTGAAAATCCCAATCACTGCGAATTTGCTCTGCTACGGGATTTCCTCATCAGGTAAAGCAATCAATCGTACATTGATCTATCTTTTACTAATGCTTTATAGCTTTCCTATTCTTACAATACAATTACAGATGAGTCTCTTATGGCTTTGAAGTTGACTTTAGTGAACAAATCCAACTGTATGTAGCTATCAGCTAATGCCCACCCGCTCTCCACTCTCCCTCCCAGGTCTCACCTCCAGGACCTGAAGGAAGTCACCCACAACATCCACTATGAAACCTACCGCGCCAGGAGACTCAACGACAACGGAGGTCTGCACCCCATCTCGGCCAACAACACTCAAGACAGCAACCTTTAAATTTAGGACCAGGGATTAAGGATAGAGAGAGATAAACAGAGAGATCAAAAGATATCGATAGACAAATCTATGTTGTGATATGAGCATCACTGCATGCTTTGGAGAACATTATAGATGTGGAATTCATTGTCATTCCAAATATCATGTTAGGAGAGCTTTCATTCCAAAACATGTCCTGCGTCTCCCTTTCCTCGGCCCATCGTCCTAAACCACCCACACTCACATCCCAGTTACACCTGGGGTTAACCTTTGATCCTGCAATCCAAAACAAGGCCAACCCCAGTGTTTCCCCTATATGCATTTAGCAGCGGCGCAATAAATAGTGGCCGCCACTGCAAATGTATTTTGTTATTTTTGTTATAATGTAGATGTGTAGATGTATGCCCCAGGAACAGACCCCATCCACCACCCCCAGCTAAATCTGCAACCCAAAGCATTTTGGGATTGAAGGGAATGAATCAAATGAAGTACTTCAAATTCAAGGGAATTCCCTTTATTCATAAAAAATGGATATCCTATTTCCGCTCTCCTTGTGCTCTACTCATCCTTGCCCTGTAAGTATACAGTATGTTATGTAGCTGCCACCATAAGAATTGATTTTGTGCTGAAATACTTTATGAAGTGGCTTGTAAATGAGCACCTCAACTTCCACGGAAGCATTGTGACATAAATATAAATTGACAAAGGGCTTTATTTATTTACAATATAGCTATTTTGTGACTTTATCTTTAAATTGCACAAAATATAGAAATCACAGTCTGAAATGTTCTTTGCCATTCACAACTTTTGTGGGCTTTTTTGGAAGTGCTGATGTCAAAGTGACGTGCCAATTCCCTTTAATGCTTTAATGCCGGCTTTCCTTCTCTCTGCCACACGAGGGCAGTGCTTCCCTGCGCATACTCACCCTGTGATAGGAAATGGTTTATTCATAGACTTAGATAGATGTCTCTTTTTAGTCCTGTATCTATCTCTATAGTTTACTTCCCTCCCTCCTATTCACTCCTTCCACTTCATCTGGTGACCCATGCCCAGTGCATGTTTACAAGAAGTCCTCCGTTACCAGAGTAATCATTCCAAATATACCCGATCAGTTATGACATGGTAATGTTTACCAAGGTTTCTTATGGAAATCACCCTTCGATAGAGCACAGGTATTCCAGAAGTAGCCTACAAGCAATTAAGTTTCACTATATTTATCAAACAATTCACTTTTGATCTAAACTGTATCCTAAAAGGGGTTTCCCTGCAAACATTTTATACAATCATACAGCGTGTGTGTGTTTGTATGTGTGAGTGAGTGAGAAGTGACTCAATTTGGTGTCTTAACGTTTGGAAATGTGTAGTCGTATATCATTAGTGTGGTATTAGTGAAGACGTTTTTTCAAGGAACAATTTAAAAATAATACAAAAAAACAATTCTCACTCTTGTTTCTATACAATGTTTTTATGTGTGCATGTCAGGAAACATCTCTCCTAGTCCTTCTGTCATTTTCATGTAAGGATATCCCCAGCTCGCATATCAATGCACAGTCATTTCAATACATGAACCATTTTTGAACGTGGTGTGTACATCAACCAACCGCTAGTAACAATGCATCACTAAAACTGCAGTAACTCAAATCATTCCACATCTCTTAAAAACAGCAGTGAAACTTTTGGCTGTGAATTTCATCGTTTCATTTAAAACCCATTTTTCTAAAAAAGTTGTTCTGATATGCTGAGATGTCATTTCAGTATTGCATTCATTATTTATATATTCATGTATTATTTATAGTAATTTATTGTTTATTTAATAAAAATACTTTTGACATCTCTTAGTAGTGTATTGACTCGTTTTCTTATCTTATTCATTCTTTATTATCTTTGTATTGCCTCTACTTGACAATAGTTCACATTTGGAAATACAGTACATTTTTTATTTACTTACAGAGAGGGAAGGGTGCTCCCTACTGGTCCTCCTGTTTCAATACAATTTCAATGTATGAATCACAAATGGGTGCATTTCTCCCTCCCAGGAACTATGGAGACAATTATGCTTGTAAATTAATCAGTGGTGTAGAGTACTGAAGTAAAACTACTTAAAAGTACTTCTTAAGTAGTTTTTTGGGGTCTGTACTTTACTATTTATATTTTTTACAACTTTTACTTTTACTCTACTACATTCCTAAAGAAAATAATGTACTTTTTACTCCATACAGTGCATTCCGGAAAGTATTCAGACTCCTTTTTTCACATTTTGTTACGTTACAGCCTTATTCTAAAATGTATTATATTTGGGTTTTTTCCCTCAAATACCCCCTAATGACAAAGGAAAAACAGGTTTTCAGAATTTTTTTCAAATGTATTAAACCTACAAAATTGAAATATTACATTGACATAAATATTCAGACCCTATACCCAGTACTTTGTTGAGCACCTTTGGCAGTGATTACAGCCTTGAGTCTTGGGTAGCACACTACAAGCTTGCACACCTGTATTTGGTGCGTTCGATCGGGTTCAAGTCCGGGTGCTGGATGGGCCACTCAAGGCTTGTCCAGAAGCTACTGCTGCCTAGTCTTGGCTGTGTGCTTAGGGTCGATGTCCTGTTGGAAGGTGAACCTTCGACCCAGTCTGAGGTCCTGAGCGCTCTGGAGCAGGTCTTCATCAAGGATCTCTGTACTTTGCTCCGTTCATCTTTCCCTCGATCCTGACTCTCCCTGTCTCTGCTGCTGAAAAACATCCCCACAGCATGATGCTGCCACCACCATGCTTCACCGTAGGGATGGTGCCAGGTTTCCTCCAGACGTAACACTTGGTATTCAGGCCAAAGAGTTCAATCTTGGTTTCATCAGACCAGAGAATCTTGCTTCTCATTGTCTGAGAGTCCTTTAGGTGTCTTTTGGCAAACTCCAAGTGAGCTGTCATGTGCCTTTTACTGAGGAGTGGCTTCTATCTGGCCACTCTACCATAAAGGCCTGATTGGTGGAGTGCTGCAGAGATGGTTGTCCTTCTAGCAGGTTCTCCCATCTTCACTTAGGAACTCTGGAGCTCTGTCAGAGTGACCATCAGGTTCTTGGTCACCTCCCTGACCAAGGCCCTTCTCCCCCGATTTGCTCAGTTTGGACGGGCAGCCAGCTCTAGAAAGAGCCTTGGTGGTTTCAAACTTCTTCCATTTAAGAATGATGTAGGTCACTGTGTTCTTGGCGACCTTCAATGCTGCAGAAGTATTTTGGTACCCTTCCCCAGCTCTGTGCCTTGACACAATCCTGTCTCGTATTCCTTCGACCTCATGGCTTGGTTTTTGCTCTGAAATGCACTGTCAACTGTGGGACCTGATATGGACAGATGTGTGCCTTTCCAAATCATGTCCAATCAATTGAATTTACCACAGCTGGACTCTAATCAAGTTGAATAAAAATCTCAATGGAAACAGGATGCACCTGAGCTAAATTTCGAGCAAAGGGTCTGAATACTTATCTAAATAAGGCATTTCTGTTTTTTATTTTTTATAAATTTGCATAACAATCCAAAAACCTGTTTTCGTTTTGTCATTATAGGGTATTGTGTTGATTGCTGAGATAAAAAAAAGAAATCTATTTTAGAATAAGTAATGTAACAAAATGTGGAAAAAGTAAAGGGGTCTGAATACTGTCTAAAGGCACTTTATATATACATGCATATAGCAACACCTCCCCCATAAGCATTCCTGTCTCTTCCATAGATGTTGTATCTTTTTATTGCTACTGCTGTATCATCAAAGGAATTATCTAAGTTAGTCTCAGAAATGGCTAATATATGAATGTATCTGATGTTAGTAAGTTATTGATTTCATTAACCATATTTCTAAGGCTACATATATTAATATTGGCTATTTTCCGCCCTTTCCTGGGTAGCTTATCAGAGATAGACATAATATGGAAAAGAGCAAACAAAGCGAGTAGAAATCCCTTCCAGGCTTTTGGGAGGGAGGGTGGACAATGAGCCTGTCATAGTAGATGTAATCAATGCCCTCACACACTGGCAGCTTTCATGGCTGGGATAAGTTCTTTCCTCTTCTGGCGCACAGCTTCAGGATAGTCCTCGCTGAGGAAGATGTGCGTTCCTCTCAAGTTCTTGGCTCTTTCCAGAACAGCTACCTTGTCCTTGAACCTCAGGAACTTGACCACTATGGGTCTTGGCCTGTCTCCTGAGTTTCCAGGCTTTTGGGAGCGCTCCACCTCAATCAATCTTACTATGGTCCATCTTCAGTTTGAGATAATTTCCCCTACTTTGCCCTCAGACTAGATGTCAAGATGGTGCCGACAGACATGGCAGCTCTGCTTCTAGCTCCTAAACAAATTTGCAGTATTTCATTTTTTTTGTGTGTTCTTTCTTACATTATTAGCCCAGAATGTTTTTTGTGTTATTACATACAGCTGGAAATAACTTTTGGATTTCGAGCGGCGGTAACTCAAAAGCATTATGACCCGGAATACGACTTTCTCGAATTGGATCCTTTGTTCATACCCCTCAAGGCAATTTAACTTATCCCAAAGGCTGCTCCAAGATGCCGCCGGCAGGGAAGAGGTATTCGGAGGGGTCTTCTAACCCGACTCAGGAGGCGTGCACACCATCCATCGCTTCCGAGTATATTACTCGCTAATGTTCAGTCTCTGAATAATAAAGTAGACGAGCTCAAGGCGAGGATATCCTTCCAGAGAGACATCAGGAACTGTAACATACTCTGTTTCACGGAATCATGGCTCTCTCGGGATATACTGTCCCCGTCCATACAGCCAGCTGGGTTCTCAGTACATCACGCAGACAGGAATAAAGAACTTTCCAGGAAGAAGAAAGGCGGTGGTGTTTGTTTCCTGATGAACCTTTTCACATGTGAGTTCCAAATATCTCTAACAGTTGCCCCCAGCGTGAGTTGTTTTATGCACGTGATGTCAGAATGCACTCACTGTTCCAAAATGTGATTATTACGCAATAGGACAGTTAACACTGCTAATTATCTATAGGCTATATTTCAAATGATTTTCTAACAAGTTGTATATTCTAACAACAATTTGAAATGAGGTGTGTTCTGTCTCCTCATTCATTCACATAGAAGTAGCCCATTTCAGCGTTGCTGACAATTTATGTTTGAGGCTTTACTGAGCCGGAATAAACTTCTCTCTTCGAGAAAAACCCACCGCACTTTACTCATGTTTGCGCAGATCAAGTATGCATATATTTGCGCTGTCTTGCAAGAATTGGAAAATGTTCTTGCTTGCGCTCGCTTTGCCTTCCTTTTTGTTTTCCTTACAAATAATAATTTTGGACATGTGTGCGTTCCTATCAAATTAAGTTACTCATTTTCTGTATATCGTGTTGTCGTTTCTACTGTAGGCGCCTACAGTATGTATGTATGTATGTATGTATGGAGTATAATGTATTTACAGTTGTATTCACATGTTTTCAAGTACTTGTCACAAATAATGCATTCCGATTATTGCATCTGTTATAATGGACAGCTATGATGTGTGTAAAATACTTTTTTGAAGGTTGTACTGTCACGATCGTTGTAATAACATTCGGACCAAGGCGCAGCGTGATATGGGTTCCACATCTTTTTATTCGTGAAACGCACAAAGCAATAAAGAGCAAACGACACGTGACGCTATGGAGTGCTCACAGGCAACTACACATAAACAAGATCCCACAAAAAAATCAGTGGGGAAATAGCTGCCTAAATATGATCCCCAATCAGAGACAATGCTAAACAGCTGCCTCTGATTGGGAACCATACCAGGCCAACATAGAAATAAAACAACCTAGATTACCCACCCTAGTCACACCCCGACCTAACCAAAATAGAGAATAAAAAGGCTCTCTATGGTCAGGGCGTGACATGTACTGATTATAATGAGCTAAGCTATTTGCCAGCTATTTGTGGCGCCATGTTTGTTGACATTATACAATGCATTCTGGGTGTCACATAATCTGTCAGACTAAAGATGTTATAATGAGGTAAAGGAATGGTTCACTCATCTTTCGGGTAAACTTCAAGAAGTGAATGAAGGGAAGTGGATGATCGTAGATGACACACCGCCTTCAACATGCATACTATAAACAGACCAAACTCATCTTGTCTCCTCTTATTATCTTTGGTTGAGGCGAAAAAACAAACATTCCGGCACGCACAAACTACCCATCGTTGGATTACTTTCGATTTCTAGAAAGTGCTTTACTCAATTATTTCGATCAATGGTGAGCTCACCCGTGATGTGATTAATTATAAATAGTAATTGCTATTAGCTAATTCATATTCTAGTTTCTGTCAGCCAAGAGTTATAAAAATAGGACCTCTTGTGTTACGTCAATCTTTCCACAGTTAGTGCTAGGACAAATATACAGTACATTTGTCTACATTTTCCGGTTTGGATGATTGTGTTATGCTGTAGCTACTTCTGTGAATGTCTGAACATTGCATCCAAAAATAAACTGGTCACATTCTGGACATAACTGTGTTTGTTCAAAATGTTTCTGTGAAAAAAAAGTGTGGCCAGCTCAAATGCTGATTGTTGCGTCAATCGAAAATGGACGTTCTAAATAAGTATTCTAATCAAGCCTTCTAATCACACAGGTTTGATCTTATGCAACAGGGAACACTATAGAATGATCACACCCGTTTGTTGGTACGTGTGAAAAAGTTAACTAGTCATGGTGTGATTATGATAACATACAGAAACTCAAGTCCTTTTTTTCACCCGAACTAGAATACCTGACAACCAAATGCAGACCGTATTACCTCCCAGGAGAATTATCTTCAGTTATTAAGCCGATACCTTGACGGCCCTTAAAACCTCTTAAGGATCCGCCCCTATTTTTACATTTTCGGTTAAAATGACATACCCAAATCTATCTGCCTGTAGCTCAGGCCCTGAAGCAAGGATATGCATATTCTTGGTACCATTTGAAAGGAAACACTTTGAAATTTGTGGAAATGTGAAAGGAATGTAGGAGAATATAACACAATAGATCTGATAAAAGATAACACAAAGAAAAAAACAACCGTTATTTTGTATTTTTTTGTACCATCATCTTTGAAATGCAAGAGAAAGGCTATAATGTTTTATTCCAGCGCAGGTGCAATTTAGAGTTTTAGACTGGTCCAATGAACCATTGCATTTCTGTTCTAAATTTGGTATCAAGCCTGCCCAAATGTGCCTAATTTGTTTATTAATAACTTTTCATGTTCAAAATTGTGCACTCTCCTCAAACAATACCATGGTATTCTTTCACTGTAATAGCTACTGTAAATTGGACAGTGCAGTTAGATTAACTTCTTTGCGGTACCCCCCCTTCTTCTCAATTTCCGCCTAAAGACATACCCTAATCTAACTGCCTGTAGCTCAGACCCAGAAGCAAGGATATGCATATTCTTGGTATCATTTGAAAGGAAACACTCTGAATTTTGTGGAAATGTGAATTGAATGTAGGAGAATATAACACAATATATCTGGTAGAAGAAAATACAAGGAAATAAACATACATTTTCTGTTTTTTATTGTTGCTGCATCATCTTTCAAATGACCAACAACAGCCAAACATACTGCTGTGTATGATTTGAATGAAGAACATAAGATGGCAACAATAGCTGAGCAAAGTTTTAGACAGAACTCTTCAAAAATGAGCGAGCTACATGACATTGAGCATGAAGTCACCCAGGTGTTCCACACAAATGTACCCAAATGTACCCAAGTGGCCGAATTGGTACAGTGATACATTTTGAAGGAAAGAACTATATACAAAATACATAAATGCTATTCTAACACCCCCCCCCAAAAAAAATTTATAATATATATATATGATTTTTAAATTTTTATAAAAAATAAATAAATAAATAAACAAACAAATAACAAGGGTAACTATTTACACATTTTCTATTTACAATATTGTGAAGACCCCCAGTCCTCTACACAATATTGTGCTGCTGGTGCCATGGCCCATAGCAGTCTCTTTCTGCTGTAAAGCAGAGGCTTACTGAACAGGTGGTGCAGGTGATGGGGCATATCCTGTGACAAAGGGCACAACGACGTCTCCCTACTGTGCCCTTTTTGCCCTGAGGCACATTCATGCCTGCAGAGATGAATCTGGGCAGGTGAACACCACTGGTTGGAGCAGAAGGGACAGAAGGTGTTGCAGTGGACTTGCTGTAGCTAGCAAGCTCCTGGATGAGCAGCTCCCCGAAGGCTAGCTGTGAGATGGGGGGCTGTCCACAGCTCTTGGCCATTTCCTTCTGGAGGATGAAGGAATTCACCACAGCAATGTCAATGAAATGATAGAAAAATGTCTTGTACCATTTCATGGTCTTGTGGAGAACATTGTAGTATCCTATTAGCGCATCTGACAGGTCCACACCTCCCATGCTCTTGTTGTAGTCCTTCACAGCAGCTGGAATGGGGAATTTTTTTGTGGTCCATGCCCCGGCACTGTCCTTCACACGCCTGACGACGTGATCTCCACTGAAGGACTTGTGGATACTGGAGCACATGACCACCTCTCTGGTATCCATCCACTTCACAAACAGCAGGCCATCTTCACGGATCCATCGCATGGTACCCCGCTCAGCCCACTTAGGCATGTCATTCACCTTTTTCTTTGGAAATCCCACCCTGTTGGTACGAATGGTGCCACAAGCCCACACCTCCCGCTTCCTCAGCTCTGTAAACAGGGTAGGGCTTGTGTAGAAGTTGTCCACAAACAGTTTGTAGCCCTTCCCCAGCAGTTGAAAATCCAATAACTCCATAACGGAATCATAATTCAGTCCATTACCGGTAGCAAAACTGTTTTCCCCCTCATAAACAAAAAAATTGCAAGTGTAGGCACACACAGAATCAGCCAAAACAAACAGTTTGTAACCCCATTTGGTTGGTTTGTTACGCATGTATTGTTTGAGGCTGATTCTGGCCTTTGAGGCTACCATCCTCTCATCGATGGACAGGATCTGGGCGGGCTGAAAATAGGTCTTGCAGGCCTCAACGATGCTGGGGTAGAGAGGTTGATTTTGCAGAGCCTATCAAACGTTGGTGTGCCTCTCTTCTTGTCATTCTCCCCATCAACTTCTGGGTCACTGATGTGAAGCGCCCGTGAGATAGTCAGAAACCTTTTAGAAGACATGACAGTCATGGGGAAAGGCAGTTGGTAGAGAGCTGACATTTTCCAGTAGTCCCTTAGAGTTTTCAACTTCACCAGCCCCATGTAAATGACCATTGAAAAGTAGCAGAAAAGGTCTGACATGGAAATGGTCTTCCATGCTTCTTTCTTTCCTGCCTGCTTCTTAGCCCCGTACTTATTGGTGTTCGACACCAGGGAATCAACAACTGACGAGGTGAAAAACAGTTGATAAAGGTTGAAAGGGGCTGTACTTTGCAGTCATGTCTAGTTGAGGTCCTGGCTGCCTTTTGGGTCTAAAAAGAGGTGGATTTGGTTCCACATCATCTTCTAACACAGAGTGCCAATGACCCTCTGGCCCTCTGTCTGCAGGTTTCTCTCTTCCCCACCTCCGCTTCTTTGTTACTGACTTCACACCTCTGGCCGGGTAGGTGTGGAGCCGGAGACAGCGGGGGTCCGGCTGGATGAACCAGCTTCAGAGGGAGATGGACACCTAGACATTGGCGGCTCATAATCAGAATCACTGCCACTGTGAAAGATTTAAAGAATCAGTAACAATACTTTCACGTATGAGCCCTGTATCAACACGTAAAATAAACAGATATATATATAGAGTACAGGGAACATAATCACTATGGTGAAGTGCTGTTCCATTCCATGTTAACGTCTACTTAGTACTCACCCCGGTTCCGGGAGCACCCCCCACAGTAAAAAAGCTGACTAGCATAGCCTAGCATAGCGTCACAAGTAAATACAAGCATCTAAATATCATTAAATCACAAGTCCAAGACACCAGATGAAAGATACAGATCTTGTGAATCCAGCCATCATTTCTGATTTTTAAAATGTTTTACAGGGAAGACACAATATGTAAATCTATTAGCTAACCACGTTAGCAAAAGACACCACTTTTTTTACTCCACCAGTTTTTTACTCCATCAGTAGCTATCACTAATTCGACTAAATAAAGATATATATAGCCACTAACCAAGAAACAACTTCATAAGATGACAGTCTGATAACATATTTATGGTATAGCATATGTTTTTTTTGAAAAATGTGCATATTTCAGGTATAAATCACAGTTCTACATTGCAGCTGCAATCTGAAATAGCGTTGGAAGCAGCCGGAATAATTACAGAGACCGACGTCAATTACCAAAATACTCTTCCTAAAACATTTCTGAAAAATACACAGCCTACAGCAATTGAAAGACACAGATCTTGTGAATCCAGCCATCATTTCTGATTTTTAAAATGTTTTACAGGGAAGACACAATATGTAAATCTATTAGCTAACCACGATAGCAAAAGACACAACTTTTTTTCTCCACCATTTTTTTCCTGCATCAGTAGCTATCACTAATTCGACTAAATAAAGATATATATAGCCACTAACCAAGAAACAACTTCATAAGATGACAGTCTGATAACATATTTATGGTATAGCATATGTTTTTTTTGAAAAATGTGCATATTTCAGGTATAAATCACAGTTCTACATTGCAGCTGCAATCTGAAATAGCGTTGGAAGCAGCCGGAATAATTACAGAGACCGACATCAATTACCAAAATACTCATCCTAAAACATTTCTGAAAAATACACAGCATACAGCAATTGAAAGACACAGATCTTGTGAATCCAGACAATATTTCAGATTTTCTAAGTGTTTTACAGCGAAAACACAATATATCGTTATATTAGCATACCACATGAGCTAACATCACCCCAGCATTGAATCAAGGCAAAATGTGCATATTTAGCATCACAAATCGTGGTTATGCAATGTAATCTGTCAAAACATGGCATGCATTCTGGCCGGCGCCATCTTGGAAAGGCACCTAAGTTTACGATTATTTATCGATTAGATTGACTAAAAAAATACAGGTTGGACAGCTAATGAAAGATGCATTGGTTATTAATGCAACCGCTGATTTAGATGTAAAAAATTAACGTTACTAGACATACATTGTGAGTTACAGCCAGACTAGTGCAGCAAAAAATGTCCGACAACTGCGTTTACATTTTTCCACATAAATACGGAATAAAATCATAAATAACTCTTACTTTTGGACGAGCTTCCATCAGTATCTTGGGCAATGTGTCCTTTGTCCAAAAGAATCGTTGCTTTGTTGTAAAACGACCTCTTCAACTTCGGAACTAGCAGCTAACGATAGCTACACGGCACACACATGTCCAAATCCTCAAACGCAATACTAAGGAAATTCCGAAAAATAGCAATATACTCGCATAAACTGATATAAATCGGTTTCAAATAACTTCGTTATGATGTTTCTAACACCTATATCGAATTAAATCACAGACGGATATATCTTTGATCAATAACGAGAGCTTTTGAGCATGCCATTCTGATGTCCTCCCTTGCGTCCTGGCGAGCGTCCAAAAGAAGGGACATCTCACTCCATTGCCTTTTATAAACTCTGAGAAACACGTAGAGACGCCATTCCACTTCTCATTGGTTACTGACATCCAGGGGAAGGCGGGTGCAGTTCATTTCGATCCATAGGGCACACACAGAGCTTAAAACTGATCCGAGATCAGAGACTATTTTTCTGAGCTTCGCATGTCCTGTCATGATTTTCGCTGTAGAAAGAGTTCTGGTTCACCCACAGACATAATTCAAACGGTTTTAGAAACTAGAGATTGTTTTCTATCCAATAGTAATAATAATATGCATATTGTACGAGCAAGAATTGAGTATGAGGCAGTTTAATTTGGAGACGATATTTTCCAAAGTGGAAACAGCACCCCCTGTATTTTTTAATGTAAAATAAATTGAAAAAATATATCACACACACACACACACATTATAGCCAATGTGTACTTTACACATTTCATTACAGATGATATTTTTATATATTGCAAATAAAATAAGAAAATCAAAAAAAAAAAATCTTAAATTAATAATATTTCATATTATTAATTTCAAACAATATCACTAGCATTAGAATTTACCTATCCAGCATGGCATCCTCGCCGTGCAGAAATATGTCTTCCGCCTGGGAGTCAAAACTAGCTTCGCTGAAAGATTCATCTTCCTGAAGCAACTCGGTCTCACTGTCTCTATCAATTTCCTCTATAATTTGGGTTAAATCTGTATACCTAGACTTTGTTTGAGCTTTTCCTGATTTATTCACCATAATTTAAATATATTAACTTGTTGAAAATGCTATTGAATATGTACTGCTATGCGTAACACTCGTGGCTCCGTCAAGTAGGATTTGCAATGGCGAATGAACCTCTTTTATGCCAGAGTTTACGACAAAGGCTGGTCTTCGAACGTATAACCATTACATATTGCCGTTTACCTCAGCTCATTGGCTATCTTCCAAGCTAGATTTCAAGATGATCAGTGGTCATTGGGCCAAAATACAGTCAATCAACGATAGACCAGTCCTACCATTGGTGCGCAATGAGGTCATTGATTGGTGTCTTCAAATCGGTTTGTTTCGGTCAATACGTCCCGGGAAAAGAACCATCAAGTATGGTTGTGTTAGTAACAAACAGAGGATTGCAATGAAACCAACCATGACTGGATAAACATGTGTTTAGTGTGTGTAATTACCACGAACGCTTCGTCTAAAGTTGAATGAGACGGAAATCACGACGCAAGCGGTTTACAAATGTTTCGTGTTAGGCTATAAAAATGTATTTTATCAAACAAAACGAACATTCACTGTGTAGTTAGGACACTTGGCATTGCCACCAGAGGAAGATCTTCAATGGTAAGCGATTTATTTTATTGTTATTTCTGACTTTCGTGACGCTAATGCTTGGTTGGAAAATGCTAGTAATACTTGTGTGTGCGGGGTGCCGTCCTCAGAAAATCGCATGTTTGCTTTTGCAGTAAAGCCTTTTTGAAATCTGACACAGCGGCTGGATTAATAAGACGTTCATCTTTTAAATGATGTAAAATACATGTATTTACAAGAATGTTTAATATAACGAATGGTGTATTTAGAATGTTAGCTCTCTGCAGTTTCACCAGATGTTGGCCTGGTGGGACGTTAGCGTCTCACCTACCAGGAAGTGGGAAATGTGAGGTTAGTAGATTTTCAACTCTTTGCTTATCCAAGATACAGTGGAAATGGGGTCATGTTGCACTTCCTAAGATTCCATTAGATGTCAACAGTCTATAGAACCTTGTTTGATGCTTCTACTGTGAAGTGGGGGCAAATGAGAGGAGATTGAGTAAGGTCTCTCCCAGAGTGCCACGAGCTGACCATGCGCTGACCATGCGCGTTCATGTGAGAGTTAGCTGCGTTCAATCGCATTTCTGAAGACAAAAGGAATTCTCCGGTTGGAACATTATTGAAGATTTATGTTAAAAACATCCTAAAGATTGATTCTATACATCGTTTGACATGTTTCTACGGACTGTAACGGAACTTTTTTGACTTTTCGTCCGTACTTTCCGCTGGACTTGCACGCACGTCGTGAGTTTGGATTGTGTACTGAACGTGTGAACTACAAGGAGGAATTTGGACATAAATGATGGACATTATCGAACAAAACAAACATTTATTGTGGAACTAGGATTCCTGGGAGTGCATTCTGATGAAGATCATCAAAGGTAAGTGAATATTTATAATGCTATTTCTGACTTATGTTGACTCCAACATGGCGGATATCTCTTTGGGTTGATTTGTCGTCTGAGCGCCGTACTCAGATTATTGCATGGTTTGCTTTTTCCGTAAAGTTTTTTTGAAATCTAACACAGTGGTTGCATTAATTAGAAGTGGATCTAAAATTCAATGTGTAACACTTGTATTTCCATCAACATTTATGATGACTATTTCTGTAAATTGATGTGGCTCTCTGCAAAATCACTACTGGAACTACTGAACATAACGCGCCAATGTAAACTGAGATTTTTGGATATAAATTTGAACTTTACCGAACAAATTATACACGTATTGTGTAACATGAAGTCCTATGAGTGTCATCTGATGAAGATCATCAAAGGTTAGTGATTCATTTTATCTATATCTCTGCTTTTTGTGACTCCTCTCTTTGGCTGGAAAAATGGCTGTGATTTTCTGTGAATAGGCACTCACCTAACATAATCGTTTGGTTTGCTTTCGTCGTAAAGCCTATTTGAAATCGGACACTGTGGCTGGATTTACAACAAGTGTATCTTTAAAATGGTGTAAAATACATGTATGTTTGAGGAATTTTAAATATGGGATTTCTGTTGTTTTGAATTTGGCGCCCTGCAGTTTCACTGGCTGTTGACGAGGTGAGACGCTACCGTCACACATACCCTAGAGAGGTTAAGGAACAACACTGGACTTTATGCAAACTGGAAACCACATATCCTGAGGTCGGTTTTATTGTAGTTGGGGATTTTCACAAAACAAATTTGAGGAAAATGCTGGCAATGTTCTATCAACACATTAATTGTAGTACTCGCTCTGGAAAAACTCTTGACCACTGCTACTCCCCCTTTCGAGATGCCTACAAGGCCTTCCCCTGCCCTTCCTTCGGAAAACCAGATCACAACTCCATCTTGCTCCTCCCTTCCTATAGGCAGAAACTCAAACAGGAAGTACCCGTGCTAAGGTCTAGTCAACGCTGGTCTGACCAATTGGAATCTATGCTTCAAGATTGTTCTGATCATGCGGACTGGGATATGTTCCAGAAAACACTAGATCACTGCTACTTGCCTTTTCGAGATGCCTACAAGGCCCCACACTCCCTTCAGCAAATCAGATCACAACTCCATTTTGATCCTCCCTTCCCGTAGGTAGAAACTCAAACAGGAAGTACCCATGCTAAGGTCTATTCAACCCTGGTCTGAGCAATCGGAATCCGTGCTTCAAGATTGTTTTGATCACACGGACTGGGATATGTTCCCTGTAGCCTCTGAGAATAACATTGACATATACACGGATATGGTGACAGAGTTAATCAGGAAGTGTATAGGGGATGTGATTCCCACTGTGACTATTAAAACCTACCCAAACCAGAAACCGTGAATAGATGGCAGCATTCGCGCAAAACTGAAAGCACGAACCACCGCATTTAACCATGGCAAGGTGACTGGGAATAAGGTTGAATACAAACAGTGTAGTTATTCTCTCCGTAAGGCACTCAAACAGGCAAAACGTCAGTACAGAGACAAAGTGGAGTTGCAATTCAACGGTCAGACACGAGACGTATGTGGCAGGGTCTACAGACAATCACGGATTACAAAGGGCAAACCAGCCATGTTGCGGACACCGACGTCTTACTTCCGGACAAGCTAAACATCTTCTTCGCCCGCTTTGAGGATAATACATTGCCACCGACGCAGCCAGCTCCCAAGGACTGTGGGCTCTCATTCTTCGTGGCCGAGGTGAGTAAGACATTTAAGCCTGCTAACTCTCGCAAGGCTGCCGGCCCAGACAGCATCCCTAGCCGCGTCCTCAGAAAATGCGCAGGCCAGCTGGCTGGACTGTTTACAGACATATTCAATATCTCGACAATCCCAGTCTACTCTCCCCAATTGCTTCAAGATGTCCACCATTGTTCCTGTACCGAAGAAAGCAAAGGTAACTGAGCTAAATGACTATGGTCCCGTAGCATTCACTTCTGTCATCACGGCGTGTTATGACAGGCTAGTTAAGGATCATATCACCTCTACCTTACCTGACACCCTAGACCCACTTCAATTTACTTACCGCCCCAATAGATCCACAGACAATGCAATCACCATCGCACTGCACACTGCCCTGTCCCATCTGGACAAGAGGAATACCTACATAAGAATGCTGTTCATTAACTATAGCTCAGCCTTCCACACCATATGTCATGATCGTCATTATGAATGGACCAAGGTGCAGCGTGGTAGGCGTACATTTTCCTTTAATAAATAAACACCGAACAAAAACAACAAACTACCAAACGAAACGTGAAGCTAATAATAGTGCTGACATGCAACTATCCATAGACAAGATCCCACAAAGCACAAAGGGGAAATGGCTGCCTAAATATGATCCCCAATCAGAGACAACGATAAACAGCTGCCTCTGATTGGGAACCGTAACAGGCCAACATAGACACACAAACACCTGGATGACCCACCCTAGTCACACCTCGACCCAACCAACATAGAGAATAAAAAGCTCTCTATGGTCAGGGCGTGACACCATAGTACTGTCGTTACGTGACTATAATTAATGTGATGACTGCTATTCATCTAATAATTACCTCCTACCTTTAGTTATTACTCTATTAAATTAATCATGTAACAATTAAATCATTAGTAATTTGGGGCACCACGAGAACATTTTATTTAATGAGTTACCGTTTCCCGAATGAACTCAAGAATATATCGATATCATACCAGTCATCAATCAATTATTTCCTCATATCAATCTCATTCTGAACGTCGCATAATCCTTGGATATCTGCATGAACCCTAGCCTAAGTGATGAATCAGCGATACACATATTGGCTTAATTATTTATTTACTAACTAACTAAACAATCACACGGAATTACAGAAACACACACGGTATAGGTTATCAATTACTAACATAATGCATATAAAAAGTCCCTAGTGGACTAACCCGATATGACGGCTTGTTACACAATGGAAAGGGGTGGGGAAGATAAAAAGTGGGAGAGACAAAGATAGTAGACTTATCGTATATACATTTGTAAATTTGGAAACTACGCTCACCGTAAATATGAATATTTAGCACCCTAACAATCGCTCATTCGGATAAGAAATGCAACATACACTACTGTTCAAAAGTTTGGGGTCACTTAGAAATGTCCTTGTTTTTGATAACATCAAATTGATCAGAAAAACAGTGTAGGCATTGCTAATGTTGTAAATGACTCTTGTAGCTGGAAAGGCAGAGTTCCTTTGTCCAGTGTCTGTGTTATTTTGCCCATCTTAATCGTTTATTTTTATTGGCCAGTCTGAGATATGGCTTTTTCTTTGCAACTCTGCCTAGAAGGCCAGCATCCCGGAGTCGCTTCTTCACTGTTGACGTTGAGACTGGTGTATTGTAGGTACTATTTAATGAAGCTGCCAGTTGAGGACTTGTGAGGCGCCTGTTTCTCAAACTAGACACTCTAATGTACTTGTCCTCTTGCTCAGTTGTGCACCGGGGCCTCCCACTCTTTCTATTTTGGTTAGAGTCAGTTTGCGCTGTTCTGTGAAGGGAGTAGTACACAGTGTTGTACGAGATCTTCAGTTTCTTGGCAATTTCTCTCATGGAATAACCTTCATTTCTCAGAACAAGAATAGACTGACGAGTTTCAGAAGAAAATTATTTGTTTCTGGACATTTTGAGCCTGTAATCGAACCCACAAGGGTTTTCTAATGATCAATTAGCCTTTTAAAATGATAAACTTGGATTAGCTAACACAACGTGCCATTGGAACACAGGAGTGATGGTTGCTGATAATAGGCCTCTGTACACCTATGTAGATATTCCATAAAAAGATCAGCCGTTTCCAGCTACAATAGTCATTTACAACATTAACAATGTCTACACTGTATTTCTGATCAATTTGGTGTTATTTTAATGGACAATTGTTTTCTTATTTTCTTTCAATAACAAGGACTCCAAACTTTTGAATGGTAGTGTATTCTTATGCCTAGATGTCTTTCTCTGTCATCTCTCTGTTGAAACCACTAACCGTCTATGGCGAGTAGTTCGACGTAAGTCTCTGGTTGTCCACCAGAGGTCACAATGTCCTTCTTAGTTGTAGGCTTCTTTTGTTCTGGAGTGTTCGTTAGAATAGATACATCAGAGGTGTACCACACCGTGGTGAGAGGGAAATGTTCTTCCCTTTCGTATTTGTCAATTGTCCTAGACTACTTCACAATACCCAGCTGCAGACTGAGAATGTTTGGTCTAATCTTCACCTTCTTTACTCGTTGAGAGTTTCAGAAGGTCTTACCATTTTCTGGTCTTGTACTTTTAACCATTTCGTGACGTCCGGCTTACACCGTCCGCCTGCTTGGTCTAATGTAAATTTCGTTACGAGTCCTTTTAAGCACCCTGGCCTTGGAGGGCATTCCATCCTGTTGACACAATGTTTGTGCTCACGTGGGCATGGTTACTGACTTGGCCCAGGTTAATAAGAAAAGACACTATCTCATTTAGAAGGCTAAAATCACATTTCTATATTTTATAAAGTATTCTAATACTTAATCATTTATTTTATACATCATTTTGATGCAAATCTGATATATACATTGTGAAAGCTATTAAAGTTACAATGTTTCCGATACTTTTAATGACATCACATATTCCATCTGTCATCATTATCAACATTCTTTATCTTAGAAATATTGTTTCAATGTTCATTGTTTGATGTTGAAATTCTTTGGCAAGAGTCTCTCTGTAACACTCAGACATTCCATTCTCAATACTGCAGAGCCAAAGGGAGAGTTTCTGCCAGGTATTTACGATCCGGTTGTTTAGTCATAAAACTGGGCCAACTCCCAAAGGAGAGAGAGAGAGTTTGGCGATCTGTCAGCCATTGGCCTAGCTGATCCGGCACCTTTGATCCTCACCAAGGGGAGAGAGTCATGACAGTATCGTCCAAGCTCATCATTTGGCTCGGTTCCCTGGGTCTGAAGTCCGCCTTCTGCAACTTGGTCCTGGACTTCCTGACGGGCCACCCCCAGGTGGTGAAGCTAGGAAACAACACCTCCACTTCGCTGATTTTCAACACAGGGGCCCCACAAGGGTGCGCGCAGCCCCCTCCTGTACTTCCTGTTCACCCATGACTGCGTGGCCATGCACGCCTCCAACTCAATCATCAAGTTTGCAGACGACAACAGTAGTAGGCCTGATTACCAACAATGACGAGACAGCACACAGGGAGGACGTGAGGGCCCTGGCGGAGTGTTGTGCCAGGAAAATGAGCTCTCCCTCAACGTCAACAAAACAAAGGAGCTGATCGTGGACTTCAGGAAACAGCAGAGGGAGCATGCCCCTATCCACATTGACGGGACCGCAGTGGAGAAGGTGGAAAGCTTCAAGTTTCTCGGTGTACATATCACTGACAATCTGAAATGGTCCACCCACACAGACAGTGTGGTGAAGAAGGCTCAATAGCTTCTCTTCAACCTCAGGAGGCTGAAGAGTTTCGGTTTGGCCCATAAGACCCTCACAAACTTTTACAGATGTACAATTGAGAGCATCCTGTCGTGCTGTATCACCGCCTGCTACAGCAACTGCACCGCTCGCAACCGCAGGGATTTCCAGAGGGTGGTGCTGTCTGCCCAACGCATCACCGGGGGCACACTGTCTGCCCTCCAGGACACTTACAGCACCCGATGTCACAGGAAGGCCAAAAATATCATCAAGGACATCAACCACCCGAGCCACGGCCTGTTCGAGGTCAGTACAGGTGCATCAAAGCTGGGGCCGAGAGACTGAAAAACAGCTTCTATCTCAAGGCCATCAGAGGGTTAAATAGCCATCACTAGCCGGCTACCACCCAGTTACTCAACCCTGCACCTTAGAGGCTGTTGCCCTATAGACAGACAGTTCAAGTCGGAAGTTTACATACACTTAGGTTGGAGTCATTAAAACTAGTTTTTCAACCACTCCACAAATTTCTTGTTAAGAAACTATAGTTTTGGCAAGTCGGTGAGGACATGTACTTTGTGCATGACACAAGTAATTTTTCCAACAATTGTTTACAGACAGATTATTTCACTTATAATTCACTGTATCACAATTCCAGTGGGTCAGAAGTTTAAATACACTAACTTGACTGTGCTTTTAAACAGCTTGGAAAATTCCAGAAAATTATGTCATGGCTTTAGCTTCTGATAGGCTAATTGACATAATTTAAGTCAATTGGAGGTGTACCTGTGGATGTATTTCAAGGCCTACCTTCAAACACAGTGCCTCTTTGCTTGACATCATGGGAAAATCAAAGGAAATCAGCCAAGACCTCAGAAAAAAATTGTAGACCTCCACAAGTCTGGTTCATCCTTGGGAGCAATTTCCAAACGCCTGAAGGTACCACGTTCATCTGTACAAACAATAGTACGTAAGTATAAACACCATGGGACCACGCAGCCGTCATACCGCTCAGGAAGGAGACGCGTTCTGTCTCCTAGAGATGAACGTACTTTGGTGCAAAAGGTGCAAATCAATCCCAGAACAACAGAATAGGACCTTGTGAAGATGCTGGAGGAAACAGGTACAAAAGTATCTATATCCACAGTAAAACGAGTCCTGCATCAACATAACCTGAAAGGCCGCTCAGCAAGGAAGAAGCCACTGCTCCAAAACTGCCATAAAAAAGCCAGACTACGGTTTGCAACTGCACATGGGGACAAAGATCGTACTTTTTGGAGAAATGTCCTCTGGTCTGATGAAACAAAAATAGAACTGTTTGGCCATAATGACCATCGTTATGTTTGGAGGAAAAAAGGGTGGCTTGCAAGCCGAAGAACACCATCCCAACCGTAAAGCACGGGTGTGGCAGCATCATGTTGTGGGGGTGCTTTGCTGCAGGAGGGGCTGCTGCATTTCACAAAATAGATGGCATCATGAGGGGGGGAAATTATGTGGATATATTGAAGCAACATCTCAAGACATCAGTCAGGAAGTTAAAGCTTGGTTGCAAATGGGTCTTCCAAATTGACAATGATCCCAAGCATACTTCCAAGGTTTTGGCAAAATGGCTTAAGGACAACAAAGTCAAGGTATTGGAGTGGCCATCACAAAGCCCTGACCTCAATCCTATAGAAAATGTGTGGGCAGAACTGAAAAATCGTGTGCGAGCAAGGAGGCCTGCAACCTGACTCAGTTACACCAGCTCTGTCAGGAGGAATGGGCCAAAATTCACCCAACTTATTGTTGGAAGCTTGTGGAAGGCTACCCGAAATATTTGACCCAAGTTAAACAAGTCAGTTAAAGGCAATGCTACCAAATACTAATTGAGTGTACAGTATGTAAACTTCTGAACCACTGGGAATGTGATGAAAGAAATAAAAGCTGAAATAAGTCATTCTCTCTACTATTATTCTGACAGTTCACATTCTTAAAATAAAGTGGTGATCCTAACTGACCTAAGACAGGGAATTTTTACTAGGATTAAATGTCAGGAATTGTGAAAAACGTATTTGAATGTGAACTGTCAGATGTATTTGTCTAAGGTGTATGTAAACTTCCGACTTCAACTGTACAAAGACATGGAAACACTGGCCACTTTAATAATGTTTACATATTGCTTTACTCATCTCATATGTATATATTGTATTCTATTCTACTGTATTTTAGTCAATGCCACTCCGACATTGCTCATCCTAATATTTATATATATATTTATTAATTCCATTCTTTTACTTTTAGATTTGTGTGTATTGCTGTGAATGATTAGATACTACTGCACTCTTGGAGCTAGGAACACAAGCATTTTGCTACACCCGCAATAACATCTGCTAATATGTGTATGTGACCAATACATTTGATTTGGTTTGACTCCGTCCAGGTCTCGTGGAGTTTCTGCAATTCCGTCCACAACAATGTAGTTCCGCCTTGATTTTCCCTCGAGATAAATCTTATTTCTCAATTTCTATCATGGATTCACATACATAACTGATGTCCTCTCTTAATGACTTACAGGTTGCGGTCATCTTGCCGTTCTCCTGTTTAAACTTATCGAGATGACACTGGGAGAACTGCAAACTGTTCTTCAGGTCCTGGACCTCTCTGGTCAGGTCATCCATAATTTTTTTTAGTTGACTCAGTATTTGGATGCAACACTTGAAGATATTTTGTTGCTGTTGTAACAACTGCTTGTAGAACTACTTTTGTTCATTTTAAAGATCCTTCACCTGTAATAATAGACATCACTGTCCTCAACGCTACTCCCAACGGCTTTGGTTTTTGTCATGGTCGCAATGTAAGCTACGCTGTTACTGCTTGCAGTTTCAGACAGGGAAAGTCACAGGGAAAATGGAAACAGCAACAAACAGCAGGGCTCTAGACAGCCACAAGACCGGGACAATCCGCGATCCCTGCCACAAGGGCTAACCGTGTCGCGGTCTGGATTCAAGCCCTCAAGAAAACCCTGATAGCTTGATAGGTAGCTAGCAGGTAGCTGCTATGCCAAGCGGTTCCTCAGAGCCTTGGTCGGCAGGATCCCTGGACAGATAGCAGCAGTCCCAGCAACTGATGCCAACCTTGTTCCAGGATCCAAACTCAAAAAGGTAGCTAGCTAGCTAGTAATCAAACGTTTTCTAATTAACACTTTTGAGAGACTTTCAAAACAACAAACCGAGTTCTCCCTCATTCCGCGTTTAACAGGAAGTGGGTGTGGAGCCAATGGCCGCCCCATAGGAGGGTATAGGCATGGAACGCCACGTGGGGTGACTCTGGCGGGGGGTGCTGGACTCTTGAGGTGGGGGGTGCTGTGAAGGCCACTGGACAGTGAGTGTTCAGGGGGAATGACACTGGTCATTGTAGGGATCGCTCTGAGGTTGTGGTACACTGACCACTGGAAGGGGATCGCTCTGGGGTAGTGGTACACTGATAACTGGGAGGGTGGCACCTTGGGGGCGTGGCACACTATCCACTGAAGGGGTAGCACTCAGGGGATTTTAACCACTGGGGGGAGGGGGAACACTGGAGGGGGAATTCTGGATGGGTGGCACTTTGGGTTTGTGACAAGGGGTCTGGTATCCATCCCATCTTGGCTGGGGATGGGGGTAGCTGGCTGTCTACTCAGGGTAGGCATAGGGAGCCTGGAAAGTCTGAGCTGGTTGTTGGACTTGGGCCTAGTAAGGATGAGCTCATTGCTGAGCTGCAGCCACTGGGCTTGGCGCTAAGTAAGGTTGGGCTAATAGCTGAGCCGGGGCCTGGTAGGGCGGAATTCGTAGCTGAGCTGGGGCCTAGTAGGGCTGGACTGGTAGCTGAGGCTGCTGATAGGTTTGGTATGGTTGTTGTGGCTGAGCTGTGGCCTAGCCTTGAGACTGGTATGGCTGGGCCGGAGGCTAATGGGGCTATGCTGGTTGCTGAGCTGGGTTCTGAGCTGGAACCTGGTATGGCTGGACTAGGGGCTGGTAGGAATGAGCAGGGGCCTGGGCTGGAGCCTGGTATGGCTGGGGTAGTAGGGCTGGGCTGGAGACTGGTAGGGCTGGGGTAGTAGTGCCCAAGGAAGGTCAGAGGCCGACTGGGTTCTAGAATACTATTGAAGTCGTGGGTCTGTCCAGTATATGTAGGCTTGACTCTGTGTCCTGTACTGCAGCCCCTGGGTCGGATCAGGTGGTAAGGTAGCGGATGATGGGTGGAGCCTGTAGGCTGCTGGGCTGGGATCCATGGGAATGAGAGATTGTGGTATCTTATCTGTAAGATTGGTTTAATCTACCCCCACTCAGGGTGCAAACTGGTCTATGGGGGTTATGTGATTATCTGGGGAGGGTGGAATGGCCTGGGTTAGGTTGAGGCCTGAATGCCCTGGGTTGAGGCCAGGATGCCCTGGGTTGAAGCTTGAATGGCCTGGGATGAGGCCTGGATGGCCTGGGTTAATGCCAGTGTGGCCGCTTGGTATGCCGGGGTGGCCGCTTGGTAGGCCGCTTTGGCCACTAGGGTAGTCGGTTGGCCGATGTTGGCCTAACCCATTAACAGCGAACATCTGTCGTCTCTCAGAGCAACACGTGCCAAGCAGACTGAACTCAGGTGCGGATTTACTGTCATGGGGGAACCACTTACCTGGTTCATCCCAAAGTCATCGAGAAGGTGTGGGGACGTTACGGCAGGGCTGG
The DNA here is from genome assembly GCF_045679555.1 of Salvelinus alpinus. Lineage (NCBI taxonomy): Eukaryota > Metazoa > Chordata > Actinopteri > Salmoniformes > Salmonidae > Salvelinus > Salvelinus alpinus. Next base: position 78,965,148 of record NC_092087.1, read on the forward strand.
AGTCAGACAACGCGCAATGAGAGACCACAACGCTCCTCTAAGCGTGGACACACTGGGCCCACAAGTGGCCAAACACGCTTCGCTCCTTGGGCCTGATCCCTCCCCCCCCACTCACGAGTGAGAGCGAACAGTCTATCCCTCATCCTGATAGCGCCACATTGGCCCAGGAAGCCATGGCTGGCAGAGATTTTTCCTCTCCTGTACGCACAACCATGGTGCCTCCCACAAGGCAGGGATCTGCTATCCCAATTGAAGGGCAAAATATTCCACCCTCATCCCGAGTTAATGGATTTCTGCGCCTGGCCCTTTAGAGGTCCAACTTAAACTCGGTGGGCTTGCCTCCAAACATAATTGCCACGATTCAGAGTGCGAGAGCTCCCCCAAAAGAGGTCTTTATGACCTGCAGTGGAGATTGTTTAAAAAGTGTTATGAGAGATACGAGTTGGTCCCCTTTCAGTGCTCCATCCCTGCCGTTCTCTCCTTCCTATAGGAATTGCTCAACATGGGCAAGTCCTTTTCCACCATTAAGGTCTACTTGGCAGCGATCACAGCCTAACATGTAGGACTAGGTGAGATGACGATCGGGGCTCAACCAATGGTTTGTCATTTAATGATGTCTCCGTCTGGTCTCTAAGCCACTTGCCCCATCATGGGACTTTGCACTGGTTCTGGATGCACTCACGGGCCATCATTTTGAACCCCTGGACACGGTGGATCTTAAGACTATGTCTTATAACATGGTTTCCCATACTCGGTCCTGGGGCCCCCCCATGGGTGCATGTTTAGATTTTTGCCTTTGCACTACACACCTAATTCAAATAATCAATGCCTAATGATGAGTTGGTTATTTGAATCAGCAGTGTAGTGTTAGGGCAAAAACCAAAACGTGTACCCAGGTGAGGTCACAGGACCGGGTTTGGGAAACCCTGTCTCATAAGATGGACCTGTTGCTCACCTTGGCTACGGCCAAGCGAGTTAGTGAACTTCATGCGCTCTTGGTTCATTTTCATTTACTCAGTTTGATCCCGACTACTCCAAGATTATGATATGTCCTTATGCCGAGTTTGTTCCTAAAGTAATTAATATGGCATAGTAGTCAAGCCACTGACCTCTGCCCCTTCCACCCTCCACCGTTCTCTTCCCCAGGTTGTGTCTGGTACGTGCCCTGCACGTCTACATGGACAGGACTAGGCTGTTCCGGAGGTGTGACCATTTGTTTGCTTTCCCAACCCTGCTCAGGGTAGGGCTTTGTCCAAAGAACAGGTAGTGAGGGCTATTGCCAAGGCATACAGTTGTAGGGGGTTGCAGTCTCCCCTGGGTGTCCAGGCGCATTCCACAGGAGGATTTGCTACGTCATGGGCACTGTTCAGGGCCATCTCTCTTAGATTTTTGGGCTTCCCCTCACACCTTTGTTAGGTTCTTGATAAGAGAATTTCCAATCCCAATGATAATAACAATCAATCAATAGCTCTGACCAATTCCTGAGGTTTGTAAGACCATGGGTATATGTAACGCTCGTCTTCCTCCTCGTCTGAGGAGGAGCAAGGATTGGACCAAAGCGCAGCGTGGTTTGAATACATATTTTAATTATCAATTATAGCAACGAAGATGAAAAAACACTTGACAAAATACAAAACAATAAACGACGTGAACAAACGAACGAAACCAGTACCGTGTGGCGAACAAACACAGACACGGCAACAATCACCCACAAACAAACATTGAAAACAGCCTACCTTAATATGGTTCCCAATCAGAGACAATGACAAACACCTGCCTCTGATTGAGAACCATATTAGGCCAAACGAACAAACCTAAACATAGAAACAAATAACATAGACTGCCCACCCCAACTCACACCCTGACCATACTAAATAAAGACAAAACAAGGGAAATAAGGTCAGGAACGTGACAGTATAATAATAATTAGTCAAAGACTCAGCTTATACAAAAGGTTAGTACAGTTTATTCAGAGAACGTTCTAAAGTCAAGAATACAAAACAATTCATTTTATACTGACTTCTCACGCCCACACATTCACAAAACCATACGCACACACATACACACAACCATACACACACACATACACACAACCATATGCACACACATGTCCTGCTACCCAGCCGACAGAGATTAGTGACCTTGTCCTTGAGACTTACTCCCCGTTCTCTCCCAAATCTCTAGTCAGGTCGGCACCAAGTTCAGACAGTCTGTGTTTAAAATACCATAAAGACATATTGTCTTTACCCTAATTCTGACTAGGACTACACATTTATTGATTATGATTTTATACATTCTAATCAATTCCATACAATTATATGTTTCAGGGCGGAATATTCTAATCATTCAATTAACAGATAATTTTCACCTATCAGTTCTATTGTCTGGATGTCAATGCACCTTCTCTGGCGCACAAAGTCCTCGATGCTGGAGCTGAGTAGGATGAATCAGGCACATTACCATGTACCACAACAGGCTTCTCAGGAGATGGGGTATTGGCAATCAGGGCATTTTGCAAGTGTTCCATAGTGAGATGTCGAACCGAGTCGACTGAAAGATAACTTTGGGTTACGGTATGTAACCCCGGCTCTCTGAAGGTGAGGAGGGAGCCATCTCACCAGATTGCCCCTCTTGCATGACTCTAGAATTAGGAAACCAGAGCATTGCAGGTGCTATATAGCCATGCGGGGTGTACACCCACAAAGCTCTGATTGGCCTGCTAGGTGATATTCTCCTCCAGAAAACCGGGGTTACATACCGTAACCCAAGGTTTACAGTCCCAGACAGTTCAGCCCAAGCCAGTGGTCCAGCAGCAGCCCTGGTATGAACACAAGCAAGCTAATATAAATCATGCTGTTACACAGAGCAAAGGGGTCATGTGGAACATGGGCTCTGAAAAGGGAAGCAGTTTTTGGCCCGCAGATTCAGCAGGCAGCCGACTTACCAGCAGCCGAGCTCCCAGCAATCCAAGCAGTCAACCTACAAGCAGCCAACCTACCAGCAGCCGACCTACCAGCAGCCCAAGCAAGTCGTGCAACCGACCTACCAGCAGCTGAGATGCCAGCAGCCCAAGCAACTCGTGCAGTGGGCCTACCAGTAGCTGAGATTCCGGCAGCTCAATATCATGATTAGTGATAAGTTGGAAATGTTCATGGTTTTCCAGACTCAACACCTTCCCTGAGGGTGACATCCATGGAAGCTCTGACCAGATCGAGAGAGTTTGAACAACTACACTTGGGTGGGTATAAAGCAATTGCACTATTAACCACTTGAAGGTTTTGGCCTTAGAAATTGTCTATAGCAACTAACATTTTTGCTCTTGCTCTCAATGCTGGCACCACTATGCTTCACCATAGGGATGGTGCCAGGATTCCTCCAGACGTGACGCTTGGCATTCAGGCCAAAGAGCTCAATCTTGGTTTCATAAGACCAGAGACTCTTGTATCCCATGGTCTGAGAGTCCTTTAAGTGCTTTTTGGCAAACTCCAAGCAGGCTGTCTTGTGCCTTTTACTGAGGTGTGGCTTCAGTCTGGCCACCCTACCATAAAGGCCTGATTGGTGGAGTGCTGCAGAGATGGTTGACATTCTGGAAGGTTTTCACATCTCCACAGAGGTACTCTGGAGCTCTGTCAGAGTCACCATTGGTTTCGTGGTCACCTCCCTGACCAAGGCCCTTCTCCCCCGATTGCTCAGTTTGGCCAGGCAGCCAGCTCTAGGAAGAGTATTGGTGTTTCCAAACAACTTCCATTTAAGAATGATGGAGGCCACGGAGTTCTTGGGGACCTTCAAGGCTGCATAACATTTTTGGTACCCTTCCACAGATTTGTGCCTCGAAACAATCCTGTCTCGAAGCTCTACGACAATTCCTTCGACCTCTTGGCTTGGTTTTTTCTCTGACGTGCACTGTCAACTGTGGGACTTTGAATGGGGTACGGTAGTAAATGCCAGGTGCATTGGTTTGTTTTTTAAGAACTGCAACGCTGCTGGGTTTTTCACGCTCAACAGTTTCCTGTGTTTATCAAGAATGGTCCACCACCCAAAGGACATTCAGACAACTTGACACAACCGTAGGAAGCATTGGCGCCAACATGGGACAGCATCCCTGTGGAACGCTTTCAACATCATGTAGAGACCATCCCCCGTCGACTTGAGGCTGTTCTGAGGGCAAAAGGGGTTGCAACTCAATATTAGGAAGGTGTTCCTAATGTTTGGTATCACAGGAGGTTGTTGGCACCTTAATTGGGGAGAACGGGCTCGTGGTAATGGTTGGAATGGTATCAAATACATTGTTTCCAGGTGTTTGATGCCATTCAATTTACTCTGCTCCAGACATTATTATGAGCCGTTCTCCCCTCAACAGCATCCACTGTTTGGTATACTCCAGATTTTTTTTGTCGAATGCCTGGTATAGCAAGTAGCGGCGAAGGAACACAATGTATATTATCCAGGTCAAACTCAAAACCTATAATCTGCATAAATAGCGTTGAATACTTCTCTGGTCACACTTTATGCTCACAAACTAAATGAGTCAAAACCAGCTATTGCACCTTAATCTACCCTATGGTGAATTATGACATTCTGTGCAGACAAACGTCCAAAAGGGAAGATCAAATCAGGGAATGGAACCAAAATTATTTTCCAATCGTTTCATTCCGATCAGAACCCCTATTTATTTTGTTCCGTTCGTGTTTTGACCAGGATAATAAAGTTCTGAATCAGTTCTAACTCCAAAAAAGTAACTGTTCGTATAGTCAGAGAGGAAGCGAGAGGCCCAACTTGCCGGAAAATCTCTTTCTCCAGCAGGTGGCGTTTCCCCCCCGTATTTTCGCCCACTAAGCAAGGAGTTTTTGGGTGGAAGTCAATAAAAGTGTCTAATTTGGTCAACAAAAATTTGCTACGTGAGGTTTATTTGATCTAATAGATGTTTCATAATGCTTAAGTTGTTATGAGTGTACTGATATAAGTAGGACACGTGTCATCCTGGCAATTTTGAGAAAAAAACCCTATCGGAGATGTCTAGAGATGGCTACACATATTCATGGCATGAGGCTAGTAGCATAGCATCTCTCTCCATTGAATACAGACTGTTGATGTCAACAACCCTCATCAAATATTCAAAAAATTATTATAATAAGGAGTTCATGTATCCACCAACCCAAAGAAAGGATAAGCGGAAGCTAGACAGCCAGCCGTGCCGCTTTGTGGACAATGACTCCCATTGTTAGGGCAGAGACATGTATCTTGTCAGTATATCCATACTCTTTGGTATAGTTCCTTTTCGTTCATTTGTACTGCGTGAAATCAACAGTTTTTACATTTAGCTCATTAAGGCTGCATTCACACAGGCAGCCCAATTCTGATATTTTGTTTTCACTGACTGGTCTTTTGACCAATCAGATCAGCTCTGAAAAAGAGCTGACATGAAAAGATCTGATGTGATTGGTCAAAAGACCAGTCAGTGGAAAAAATATCAGAATTGGGCTGCGTTTAAACGCAACCTGATTTACTCCACCAACTAGGGTAGATAGAGCAGCTTGCTATGGAACAGATAAGCTAGTTGTTTACATGTTTGATGGACAGATAAGCGCAGGCCATAGAAGCTACTAAAATTTCACAGGTGAGGATAGAGCGAGAGAGAGAGAGGGGTGGACATGGAGGCTTCCCTTGAAGCAGTTCCAACCCCTGTATCAAATTTTGATACATCTTTGTATTCTATATTTTCTCCATTTTGTTTTTTATTTTGTTTTTCTCTTACTTATTGTTATCCATCCACAGATTCGTCACTGAATGAACTGTAAACCCATGTGACGATGACTGTAAACTATTAGAGGATGAGTTCCAACACTTACCTGCATGTTCAAAGGTGGGTGGGTGACGTTTTACAACAATCAAACGTTTTACAACAACCAACTCATTCAAGGGTTTTTCTTTATTTTACTATTTTCCCCACCTTACAATGAAATACTTACTTACAAACCCTTAACCAACAATGCAGTTTTAAGAAAAAAAGAAAAAAAATGAAAGTAACAAATAATTAAAGAGCAGCAGTAAAATAACAATAGCGAGGCTATATACAGGGGGTACAGGTACAGAGTCAATGTGCGGGGGCACCAGTTAGTCAAGGTAAATGAGGTAATATGTACATGTAGGTAGAGTTAATAAAGTGACTATGCATAGATAATAACAGAGTAGGAGCAGCGTAAAAGGGGGGGGGGGGGGTAATGCAAATAGTCTGGTTAGCCATTTGATTAGATGTTCAGGAGTCTTATGGCTTGGGGGTAGAAGCTGTTTAGAAGCCTCTTGGACCTAGACTTGGTCGCTCCGGTACCGCTTGCCGTTCAGTAGCAGGGAGAACCATCTATGACTAGGGTGGCTAGAGTCTTTGACAGTTTTTAGGGCCTTCCTTTGACACCGCCTGGTATAGAGGTCCTGGATGACAGGAAGCTTGGCCCCAGTGATGTACTGGGCCGTACGCACTACCCTCTGTAGTGCCTAGCGGTCGAAGGCTGAGCAGTTGCTATACCAGGCAGTGATGCAACCCATCAGGATGCTCTCGATGGTGCAGCTGTAGAACCTTTTGAGGATCTGAGGACCCATGCCAAATCTTTTCAGTCTCCTGAGGGGGAATAGGTTTTGTCATGCCCTCTTCACAACTGTCTTGGTGTGCTTGGACCATGTTAGTTTGTTGGTGATGTGGACGCCAAGGAACTTGAAGCTCTCAGCCTGCTCCACTACAGCCCCGTCGATGAGAATGGGGTGTGCTTGGTCCTTCTTTTCCTGTAGTCCACAATCATCTCCTTTGTCTTGATCACGTTGATGGAGAGATTGTTGTCCTTGCACTACAGTGTCAGGTCTCTGACATCCTCCCTATAGGCTGTCTCATCGTTGTTGGTGATTAGGCCTACCACTTTTGAGTCATTGGCAAATTTAATGATGGTGTTGGAGTCGTGCAGTCATGAGTGAACAGGGATTACAGGAGGGGACTGAGCTCGCACCCGAGGGGTACCTGTGTTGAGGATCAGCGTGGTGGATGTGTTGTTACCTACCCATACCAACTGGGGGCGACCTGTCAGGAAGTCCAGGATCCAGTTGCAGAGGGAGGTGTTTAGTCCCAGGGTCCTTAGCTTAGTGATGAGCTTTGAGGGCACTATGGTGTTGAACGCTGAGCTGTAGTCAATGAATAGCATTCTCACATAGGTGTTCCTTTTGTCCAGGTATGAAAAGGCAGTGTGGAGTACAATAGAGATTGCATCATCTGTGGATTTTTATTTAACCAGCCAAGTCAGTTAAGAACAAATTCTTATTTACAATGACGGCCTACCCCGGCCAAACCTGGATGACGCTGGGCCAATTGTGTGCCGCCCTATGAGACCCTCAAATACAGCCGGATTTGATACAGCCTGGATTCGACCTAGGGACTGTAGTGACGACCTCTTGCAGATGCAGTACCATAGATTGCTACGCCACTCGGGAGCCCTGGATCTGTTGGGGCGGCATGCAAATTGGAGTGGGTCTAGGGTTTCTGGGATAATGGTGTTGATGTGAGCCATGACCAGCCTTTCAAGCACTTCATGGCTACAGATGTGAGTGCTACAGGTCTGTAATCATTTATGCAGGTTACCTTAGTGTCCTTGGGCACAGGGACTATGGTGGTCTGCTTGAAACATGTTGGTATTACAAACTCAGACAGGGAGAGGTTGAAAATGTCAGTAAAGACACTTGCCAGTTGGTCAGCGCATGCTTGGAGTACACGTCCTGGTAATCTGTCTGGCCCTGCGACCTTGGGAATGTTGACCTGTTAAAAGGTCTTACTGACATCGGATATGGAGAGCGTGATCACACAGTTGTCTGGAACAGCTGATTCTATCATGCATGTTTCAGTGTTACTTGCCTCGAAGCGAGCATAGAGGTAATTTAGCTCGTCTGGTAGGCTCGTGTCACTGGGCAGCTCTCGGCTGTGCTTCCCTTTGTAGTCTGTAATAGTTTGCAAGCCCTACCCCATCCAACGAGCGTCGGAGCCGGTGTAGTATGATTCTATCTTAGTCCTGTATTGACGCTTTGCCTGTTTGATGGTTCGTCGTAGGGCATAGCGGGATTTCTTATACGCTTCCGGGTTTGAGTCCCGCTCCTTGAAAGCGACAGCTCTACCCATTAGCTCAGTGTGGATGTTGCCTGTAATCCATGGCTTCTGGTTGGGGTATGTACGTACAGTTACTGTGGGGACGACGTCATCGATGCACTTATTGATGAAGCCAGTGACTGATGTGGTGTACTCCTCAATGCCATCGAAAGAATCCCGGAACATATTTCAGTCTGTGCTAGTAAAACAGTCCTGTAGCTTAGCATCTGCTTCATCTCACTTCAAAGGGCTCCTTTACTAGGCTACCCGCACATGTTCTTCAAGCCTCCAAACAGTGGTGAATCAAACATCCTTTCCAGACATCTTTTCCACAAATCACCAAAAAGTGTAATGACATTTGGCGATTGTCAATTGGCCAGAATGTATGCGTCATTTGCTGTCCGCATCTGTGTCTCAGCCACTCATCTCTGCCTTGGCAAAACGTCAATGTTCTGGTTGAACCACATCACATTTTGGAGCCTAGGCTATACCACCTGTTTAAGTCCATTCGCAAATGTTTCATGCCTCTGACATGCAGTAGTGATTAATAATGGTGTGATAGCCTACCGTTTTCTTGACATTTTGTTTTAATTATTGTAATAGGCTCATGTTTTACCAATACGGCGTACCCCCACTATTTATTTTGCCAGGACACCATACCGGCCCTCCTTACTTTCACCCTTGGGAAAAAGTTAATTAATCCACAAATTGTATATTATTTTAAAAAGACCACGTTTTAATGAATTTGTTGATATAATTAAAAACATATATTATAAAACAGTACAGCAGGAAGCAGGAAGTAGGCGGGACTTTCATATCAGATAGAAGGGTTGGCTGACAACGTCACAAATTATGTGCACGCATTGATGGGGCCGAAAGCCGTGCTTAGTTATGATTCTGAATAGTCAGATGCTCTAGCTAGCAACAATGACATGCAGGGAATCGTAGTTGGCTCATTTCAGCTAGTTTTATCTTGTTCTTGATACCATGTCTTGTTTTGAGGTGTTTTGACTGGTTTCATGTCAATGCTAATATGGCAAAAATGTGCTAGCTAAATAACTGTAACAATGTATTTGTGCAAATGTATTTGTTTTCAATAAACATTTGGGGAAGAGTCTTTCTAAATGTTTAAATGAACATTTCATAACCCCACATAACACACTGCTGCTACTGTTTATCTGTCCTGTTGACTAGTCACTTCATTCCTAGTTATACGTACATATCTACCTCAATTACCTCGTTCCCTGCACATCGACTTGATACCTCATGTATATAGTCAAGTTATTGTTACTCATTGTGTATTTACTATTACATTTCTATTATTTATCAATTTTCTTTCTACATTGTTGGGAATGGCCCGTAAGTAAGCATTTCAGTTTTAGTCTACACCTGATGTTTATTTAACTAGGCAAGTAAATTCTTATTTACAACGACGGCCTAGGAACAGTGAGTTAACTGCCTTGTTCAGGGGCAGAAAGACAGATTTTTACCTTGACAGCTCAGGGATTGATCTAGCAACCTTTCGGTTATTGGCCCAACGCTATAACCACTAGGCTACCTGCCGTTTACAAAGCCTGTGAGGAATAAAGATGTATTTGATTGAACTTGTTTGCAAATAATTGGTTAGAGATCTTAAATATCACTTTAATTTGTATCTCCTGTAGCTTTAGAATCGTGTCAAAGTTAGTTCCTGTTTCAGTAACGTCTTTGGTCACGTTTGCGTGAGTCAATCAAAAACACCTGAATGATTGGTTGACAAATAGTGCCTCAATGCAGGTGATGGCTGCATGGTGCAGTTGGTTTGAAGCAACTGCAGCGACTTGAAGACAACTTCATCAAAGACTGTTAGAGAGGATCAAAACCGTAATATATCATGGGTAAATTGTGACTGACTGACTGATCTACAAATAATAATGAGAAGTTATTTATTAAACAAGGTTCTTTGTAGATCAGTCAGTCGGCATTCGCCTGCACTGTCGGCTGCAATGTTAAACAAGCCCATTAACGGCATGCCCTTTGATCACATGGTTTTTGTAAAGTTCATGCAGTCCACATGTAGGCACAAGTCTGACATTTTTTGTCTCCATAATGCAACACACTTGAGCTGCTCGAACCATAGAGAATGATAGAGGCCTCTAGTGGCCAAAAGTCTGTGTTAGCATGGGAAGCACCATTGAGAGCTTCCACCATCTTAATGTAGTCAACTGGGTGGGACTTCCAACTTCATTGGCTGATCCCTCCTGAAGAAGAAGAAAATGTACTACTTCAAAATGGAGATTGCCTCAATGGCGCTCCCAATGCAGTCACAGACGCTATGATGGCAAAGATAAAGATGAGTCCTCTATCTATCTCTATGACTTGAAGGTGCCCATTGTCTGTCTGTTTTTCAATGCCAGTTCTGCTTTAGTTTGTCACACAGCCGGCTAGGGCTGGAAGCACCCCCTCCCTTTGTGGAGAAAGGGGAGGAGCATACTACAGTCACTCTCTCACTGATGAACTGTATGTAGCAAGGTGTCTGCTTGTGTGTGTTTGACTGTGTGTATGCGTGTACCCTTTTCTCTGAGTTAATTGTGATGCAGTAAGTTTTAGCAGTGAGGGGGAAAACAATTATAAAGAATAGGCAGTTTAGTTCTGATTGGGTTTTCCCAATTGGGAGGGGGCTTATATACAATGAATTGTATGTGCGAGAGATTTTTAACATGGTGATTCAATCAAATAAATCAACCCTCCCCCCAAAATAAAGTGGTTCGCTATGGAAAGTGGATATAATCAATTCCAGAAAAACGCACAAACCAGGAGATTAACCGAACAAATTAAATACAGTAGCTAAACAAGAAAACGTGTTAATATGATAAATACAATTCCAGACATTTCAGGCATAAACATTTTAATCACATATATATTTTTAAAGACCTCTATTGGTCATTGGTGGAACTACAGTGGCACAAGCAGACATTTTAATTGAAAAAGAGTTTGCCTGCAGAGGGGCCAGTGAGACAAAATGGCCGACCTGAAATCAGCTCATGGGATGTGCGAAAATGAGTAAATGTCAGTAAATGTAATTTTTCTCAATGATGAATAAGTTTGCATATGTTATTTTGGCTCTGGGTGTGTTTATTGATCACATACGTTGTACATATAGGCCTACTAAGTCACTTTAACCTATGACCAGAACAATTTAGCACTTGAAGCAGTTGAGCATCTTTTTTGTTCAGTCTGGCCTAAAACAAGTTTTACCTTTTTGTTTTTTTTGTTTCTTCCTTTTTCCTTTACGATTTAGATCCACATTTGAAGCCACAAAACGAACAAATCACCACTGTCTATAGACATTTCGATTTTTAGACACGTATGTTGCTATGCTACTATGAACAACTATAGCTTTTGAACAGTTGAAATGCTTAACAGCTACCAAGAGAGCCCACAGATCACAAGCACTGTAGTTTCAGTTGAAACTTTTCTAGGATGTGGGATGAAAAAAAAAAAAAGTACAATACATAATTTCCACCAAAGATGTAATACTTTACTATAATTATAAGCTGTTATAAGTATACTTGTGTTGCCACTGTTCTTAAACAGACTCCTCCCACTTATGAATACCACCCCTCCTCCCTTCATACTTCCCTCACCCTTCCCCCATCAGAAAAGACCACACCCCATCCCCCTCTTCTTGCCTTGTCAGAAAACAGTCTTTAGCTCTTCCACTATGATGGTCTTGTGACTGATACTGTCTATTCTCCTAGTAGAGCAGGTGATCAGGTAGTCTGTGAAAGTCTACACAAGTCTTTCTTACCCTCAGGCGATCAGGTAGTCTGTGAAAGTCTACACAAGTCTTTCTTACCCTAACAGATCTAAGAAAATCACGTTAGACATGGTTCTGTTCTCTCTTCAACATATATAATTTCCTTCAACTTCTACTTACCTTGTTGAATTAAAAAAAAAAAATCATAGACGACAGTATTCATACTGTACTTGATTTTCTTTTAAAGCTACTCCTAACAGCTTTCACGTTGTTTTCTGTCATGGACGATATCTAGTAGGAGGTGCCTAGACTGCTCTCACGCACTCAACCCCCTCCCCTTGACTACGAAGGAGGAGGAGCTGACAACACAGTGGTGGATGACTGACTGTAGTCGCTGAGAACAGTCTGCATGCACAGGTTTTGTTTTGGTGTTGTTTCTAGCCGGTGTGTCCGCGTCACTATCACGCTCATATTTACGTTTTTTCCCTTGGCTCAGTTTGCGATCCTCTGCACATTATAAATCGATATTGTGAGCGAGGAGCACATTCGGCTCGTGCGGATACTGGCTATTTCGCGGGAAACAGGCAGAATTCAGAAGCATCGGTGAGTTAGCTAGCATGCTAGCTGTCTTAACTGTTTTTACAGATCATTCCAACAGTTTTGTTTTTGTCTATTTAAAATGTTTCACTTTCTCTATAAAATAGGCGTTTCATTTTTTTCTGTCATGTTCTTGAACGAGTATGTGTAAAACATTAGCTTGGGATGTAGACTGGTCTTGGCAGGGACATGGACGTGAAAAAAAAAGTGAGGTGGGGTGAAGGGGGGCGCTAGCTAGCTAACGTTAACTGTTAGCAAAATCATTTAAATTTTTTGTCTATTGAGTAGAGAACTACAATTGTTTGTTTATATATTTTTAAATATATATAATATATATATGTGTGTTTATATATATCTACCAAAATATATATATTTTAAAAAATGCGTACACATTTTAAAAATATATATATTTTGGTAGATATATTTTTTAAAAGTCTGTCTATACACACACTTTAATAATAATGTGTGTGTGTATGTATATGTATATATATATTTATATATATATATATATATGTGTATATATATATATATGTGTGTGTGTATATATATATATATATGTGTGTATATATATATGTGTGTGTGTATGTATATATATATATATAATGTGTATATATACATATACATACCTTGTTGAATATATACATATGTATGTATGTATATGTGTGTGTATATATACATATATATATATATGTGTGTGTGTATATATCTACCAAAAGATAATTTTTATATTTAGTATTTATTATGTATGCTTTGTATTTGGCTGTAAATTTTTTGTTGTTGCCCAAAATGTTATGTTTCTTTCAAGACAAAAATCTGCTTTCATCGAAAAACATGTATCAAGTACAAGTGAATGTTGCAAGCCTAGGCAGCTAAAGCGGTTTGTTTCACAGCGTAGCTTGTCGGCATGCTAACTACCATACTTTATATTATTTGACGTCAAAATTTGGAAATGCACACGCCATCTACAGGTCATAGTCCATCATAACCTAGCCCAGTGATTCTCAATTGATTGGTCGCGACCCAAGAGGTTTTGAGTGGGTCATGGGTGTCTGGAGTAAAAAAATAAATAAAATAAAAAATAAACTTGATTTACCCGGTAGAACATGTGTAGTATAGCAACACTATTTTGGTTGATTTTGTGGTCTAAAGCCAGTGAGTTTATTAACATTCTTAATCAAGGACATGGGCAAATTTGTATTATTGAAAATGAAAGCGGTGGGAATGTTAATCCCTTGTCATATAATTGCTGCATTTACTATCAATATAGCATAAAAAATAGTTTTTCAGATTATGTTTTGGCGATGCGAATATTGGGTCGCAACTGAGACAACCTGGTTCAATATGGGTCCCGGGGCAAAACCAGTTGAGAACCACTGATCCAGCCTATGTCGATGCACTCAAAATCTAGACAACCCCATTGGTTGAGATGATGTGATCCCCTTCAACCTTGACAACTTCTTTATAACCATGACGGCCACCAAACATTGACAAAGTTGTGAGTGCAAGTCACTGGGGCTATAACAATAAATGTTGCTTCTTGCTCTATAAATGTAGCAAGGAATTTGTTTCAAAAGGAATTATCAATGATAGTAAATTTGAAGGATTAAAACAAATATTGCAGGGAAGCATGGACGATGCCTATGTAGGATCGGGTGATGCTGGAGGGTGTCAGATGAGATGTTGCAGTATTACGACGAAAGGGGTTATCTGGCTTAAAGAATTTTAGGAATCAGACTGATAGCCTCTTTTCAAGATCAGAATATTTGCAAATATTGTCAAGTTTGTAAATAGCCATCAACCATTTCTGTTTCAAAACTAGCAACGAAACAAAGAGCTAGTACTGTCAAAATACCATTAGATATTGAGACAAAGTACTGGTACACACACTATGGAAACACAGACAATAACGTGTAAAATGTATGAATAGGGCATAAATACATTTAGCATATGTTTAATTCAGCACCAGTGGGAACTTTAGGAAGCAACTTTAATGTGACTGCAAAGTATTCCCTGACATTGTTGCAAATTGGGGATCAAGCACATGGAAAAAACCTAGCTAACAGCAGCTATGGTGGCCATTTTGAGTTGCTGCAATAATAAGTGGCACCGTCAGAAAATGTGGCAGCGCAGTGTTTGTGTGTGGGGGAGGGGAAGGGATAGTGAATAGTTAGCACTCAGCTAGCTGCATTAGCCTCCCAGAAAAAACCTAATAATTATGAACATAACTATATGATAACATTTTAGACAATCTGTCACTTTCAAAGTCTTGCGTCTTTGAAGAGTACTGCCATTTTTGTTCTTGTTGGCTGTGTATAAGGCATTTTGAATATCTGCTCCCTATGTGCTCTCTATTGCAATTGGAACTTTCTTTCGTCTTAGGTCTATGGAAATAGAAACGATGGTGAACAGACACAATTATTTTCCATAACACGTTTTCATTACATTGGAAAGATTATTATCAGATTAGATGTGGGCATAGGCCTAGAATGAGTTTTTCTCCTTCTGTTTCCACACAGTCCTACAATAAACAGTATTGTAAACTGTGTGACTTACATACAGGGCAGACACATCTCTTGGGGACATATTTTGCACTGGAATTGGAATGCTCGTCTCACTGTATGTACTAGCATACGTGAAAGGCTGTTCATGATGATGCTTGAAGAAACCTAGTGCACCCCTGGAAGCATCGTTTCAGGTAGGCCTAGATGTTTTTTACGCAAATTGTAATGAGTTTACCTCAAAACCAATGTGTTTCCAGTCTGTCTACTAGTGTAACGTAAGGCGCACGTAGAATTACAGAATTAATAAGCAATCTCCTTTAACGTGAACTATTTCAAGTTGTTTTTGATAAATATTGAAACACCTATTATTGGTATAGTTTCTTATATAAAAAATATTTTTGAATGTAAAAAAAATAGTTTTTAGTGTTCTAGCATTACTCTCCCCTCTTGTCTTGTTATTTGATCTCAACCCCCCCTGGCTTCTTAAAGTGGTATGGCCCTGGTTTGCTGTACTTTTCCACTCAGTACACAGTCTGTCTGTGAGTGACTGTGTTAGTGAGGGGGGAGGGGTGTTCCAACGTCTCCTGTGTAGACCAATCGTTTACTGGATAGTTGTGCGTTTTTGATCTTAACCCCCCCCCTGGCTTCTTAAAGTGGTATGGCCCTGGTTTGCTGTACTTTTCCACTCAGTACACAGTCTGTCTGTGAGTGACTGTGTTAGTGAGGGGGGAGGGGTGTTCCAACGTCTCCTGTGTAGACCAATCGTTTACTGGATAGTTGTGCGTTTTTGTTTTGTATATTTGTTCTATTGGTGCAACTTTCTGTGTGTGTGTTTTTGGCAAATTTGGGCTTTAAAAGTAAGTTATTTCAGGCACACTGGTGAGTTAGTTCATATTCATTTGTGTAGAGACTGAGATTGCATTTGTTCTGGGGGGTTTTCAGTTCCCTAGTGTAAAGTAGTTTATTACCTTGAATGTTTCATTGTAAATATATGTACCAGTAGTTCCAGTTCGTTCACACCAAGTGTGTGTGCCCCCTTAATCCACTTTAGTCTCCCCTCTGAGGAAGATGGTACAGTCCTGCAGCCAGTTATCCCTCCCCCACTGCTTTTCCAGGCTTCCATATGCCTGCGGTTTCTGGGCTAACTGAAAAGGAGGCAGAACTCCGGACAAAAGCTAGGCTTAACCTACCTGTCCTTGCAGTTGTCATAGGCTATGTTAATATTTTATATTGGCTAGTTAATAGCTATTGGGCGATTCCATGCCAGCGGGAGCGTAAAATATTTTTGTCATCTCCGATTGTTTTGGCAATTCTCACTTAGAAACTTCATTGGGAGGAAGGATGTTTGACATGTTTTTTACATTTGTATCACAAATCAGATGATGGAAGTGTACATTTAAGGCCCTTTTTTAAAACCTATACTTGTCTCTTGTAAGACTCTATGATCTATGAACCATACATGATATTTCGGAATGTAGACATACTCCATATTTGAGAGAACAATATAAGGAGGAAGATGTTGCCTGGATCATGCACGGTTCACAAAACATCGTGTCTTACAGTAGGCATGTACCGGTCTAAAAAGGGCCTAAAATGGCCACTTTAATCATGATTTTTCTCAAAAATGGTTAGTGATACAAATGTTAAAAGTCTTTTCTAATGTCTTTAATCCTAATGAAGTTCTATGTGAGAATTACCAGAAAAATCTCATATACCCAAAATATTTTTCGCTGATGTGGAATCGCACTATTGCTAGATAAACTACCTTTGAAATAATACATCATTGTTGAATAATTACCTAATGTTAATAAACCATATGTACATTTTTGTAAGAACAAATAGGTAAGCGTTCTTGTGTCAAGAACTGACTGTTGTAAGTTTTTCATATAGAACGATAGCATGACGAGTTTCTCCACATAGACACTATTTTGAATTTGGTTAATGAAGACGTGGTTGAGTTTATTTTGGTTAATTTGTCAATCTGGTTCAACAAGACAGTTAACTGTTTGTGGTAGTATTGGACTGTAACTGGTTCGAAACAATCCCTCTTTCACCTTCTGTCAAACCAAGATGTCTGCCTCAAGCGACCTCACCAACCCTGATCAGTCATACCCAACCTGTCTCGGGACCCAGAGTATGATATAGCCATATAATAATATATACCATTTAGCAGACTTTTATCCAAAGCGATTTACATCAGTGTGTGCCTACATTTTAATGTGGATGGCCCTAGAGGGAATCAAACCCACGACCCTGCGACGCAAGCGCGGTGCTCCACCAACCGAGCCACACAGGACACTCCTTGATCAACCAGTTTCAGTGGATCGAACAGCCAGTCTATGGATGAACTATAGAGATCAGCTGGAGATAATCGCTGGCAGAACAAAACCCAAGGGAGGGACTGACACCAATGCAGCACAAATATGAGAAATGTGCAATCAGTTCTGTGTGGGCAATCAGTAGCAAAGCAAGGAACCCCCGTCTGGCCTGGGAGGAAAACAGTCTCCAGATACTCACTTCATCAGTGCTTTGTTGTACAGTTTAGGCCTTCAAATTTTACAGACATTGCAATAATCGGAATACCATTCAGATGCCTGTATTCTGTGATTCCATTTGTTTTTTTTGCATCGTGGAAGGTATTCAGTTCAGAAGTATGAAAGCTCAGAATACCAGTTGTGTGCGTAGTATTTGAAAATATGTGTTATGTACTTCATCTCAATGCGGAAATATTTAGGCTAGTGAGTGAGGCTGGACCACTTGAAGACTGCTTCCACGTTGTGACTGTTGCTGTGAGTCTCTACAGAACTGTCGGGTGGGGGATGGGCAGCATAAAAAATGAGAGCAACATTTCACTCAAGATAGCCTACACTTAACAGGATTTGTGGAGTAACATTTGTGTGAAGGCCTACAGGTCATGTCTAACAGAACTATAAGGTGCAGCCCACCCCTGGACGTTTTACCCGTTCATGTGATAGACATCTTTAATGGTACTTTACATAACAGAAATATAGGCCTAACACCAGCATAACGTCTTGTACTAGCCTAATCCCATTTGTGGTCAGTTAGCAATGTAGGCTAGTCACTTACATATATTTATCTAATATGCCTGTAGGCTAATGTAGGAAACGTATGCCATATATCACTCCTTGTTTTGGATCCCCGGGGCTATTCATGACAGAATTCTTCAAAACTGAAGGTCGGAGTTAACACTGTAAAGTAGGAAGTAGAGTATTGAATGATTCTTCCCTTGTCTAAATAACATTGCTTAAACTGGTTTCAGCAGGTTCTAGCTGGTTCCTTTTACACTGCCTCTGGATTGGCTAACCACCTGATTGAGAGAGCAGGGGGAGGAACGTGTTCCCAATGTGGTCTTGAGTCAATATTTATGTTAGTCTTTGGTGCTTTGGACATTTCATGAATCATTTATTGTTTTATATCCCAAGGTCATTTAAACAGGTGGTTATTTAAATACTTAAAACATTTTTATGTATGTGTATGTGTGTCAAAATGTCTGATGTACAAACTTGAGAGAAATTATGTGTTCGTTGTCAGCGAGGAACGCATGAACCAACCGACATTATGGATGAGAATCAGGCCAAATTATAATTTATAACAATTATTATTCTGCTTCTCACAGGAGTCATTCACATAAAGCCATGCACTGCTATTGAATAAAATACTTCATGGCACTCATTAGACCAGTAAAGAATATTATGTACAGTCTTGCAGATCTATAATAAGTGTCTAATAAAAGTGTTCACAGAACCCCCAGGGTGTAATGTAGCGGTATATGTACTGTGTTGCTCGGGTCTAATGATTGCACCACTATCAGTTACTAGTATAGGGCCCTATAAAATCTGCATTAAGGAGAACGAGGACAGAATCACGGAATCCAGATATTAAAACAGAATTGATCAATTTTCAAAAATATATTGAACTTAGTAGGAAATCAACTAAATGTATTGAACTTATTAGAAAATCCATTAAATTGCCAAAATTAATCATAAAACATGAACAAAATCCATCAGTGATTCGTATTTTCCTGCACTTTCTGAAAAGACACAAGAATGCCCCTCTGTGTGTGTGTGTGTGTGGTGCGTGCATGTCTACACTTTGTGTAGCAATTAGCGATGATGCTAATGATAACCTTCTTCTGATAGCGATGCAAAGGCTTTCCAAAAAAAATACTACATTTAAATGTTAACTACATAGTAATATATGCCTATCTGGCAGAATGATATCATGATTATTTGCATCAATCCAGTGGCCATTTTGTTTTGCACACACTGCAAAGTGCTAGAGAAATGTTGCTAACTAAACAAATCTCTTTTGCTGGTTCATTAAAGGGTAACTAAAGGGTAACTTACCCCTAAAGGGCAACTACACCCCAAAATCAAAATGTTTTATATTTTTCTCAGATGTCGAGTGGTCTCCTGATGAGGTTTAAGCATTGTTGTGGACTTAGAATATCCCTCTTTTTTTGATCATTGTGTGATTTTTTTGACCTGGATAATCCCCCCCGGGGGAAAACGGAATTTGGGAAAAAACTAAACGCATCGGGCAAAAAATAAAACATATTTTATTGTGGTAGCTGGTTAGCAAGGCATTTCTCGAATTGTTAGCAATATTTGGACTTTCAACATACAATTGATTTTTTAGACAGATTGGGTAGTTCAACTTGGTACTGAGTGGTCACTGTGGGTTTCTTGTCCTCTGGAATAGAACAACCTTGTGGTTAAAGATGCCAGGGATTTTTGGGGGTTTGGCAGAGTTATAAATCTAAATTACACATCACAAAATATAATTTGCGACAAGATTACACATCAATCTTATTTGCCTTGAAGATACTTGAGGAACTTTCGTTGTTTTTTTATCCATGATAGACTGAAATAAAATCAAGCCCAATGCATTTTTTAATGACAATATAGGTATTGGTTCAGACAAGACTTGTCTCTTTTTACCTTTATTTAACTAGGCAAGTCAGTTAAGAACAAATTCTTATTTTCAATGACAGCCTAGGAACAACTGCCTTGTTCAGGGGCAGAACAACAGATTTTTACCTTGTCAGCTCAGGGATTTGATCTTGCAACCTTTCGGTTACTAGTCCAAGCTACCTGCCGCCCCACCGTTCTGACCCTGAACAAGGCAGTTAACCCACTGTTCCTAGGCTAACTACTAGAATATAGAGTAAGAATTCCAAGCTTGACTGAATTCTAGAGGCACTCTGAGGTCAATGGTCAAGTTCTAAGGAGAACCCCAATGGTGAAAAAGAGGACACAAAGCTCAGTGAGTAAGGTACTGGAGTAGGTCTGTCTCTGTTCAAATCAGTATCTCAATCAAAGAGTCAGCGATCTTTCGGTTTCATTGTTAGCGATAGGTTATGAATTGCGATCTTTCGGTACAATCCCCATTGTATGTATAATTATGGTAAGAATAAAATGATACCTAAAAGTAGGAGGAGTTTAAACTCTCTAGTCCTCCTGCACAAGTGAATGTTTCAGCCAACAGCTGCCAAGTGCTAAGCCTGGCTGCGCACAGCAGCAGCACTGGCGGACATTTTGAGTTTCTGCTGGCAGTCCTCACGCAGTCTATGAAAGAGGAAGGGAGTGGGGGATGGGCATACTACGCAGTGAGCTATTAGCTGGCTAGTGTTAGTTCTACTGAATAACTGTAATATCAGCAGCATTTTAAATGATCTATCTTAGGTTTCATCTTGTAATCCAAGAAATATGCAAGAAACAGAAACATAGTCCTGACTCTCAAGACTGAGTAAACTATCAACTACCATCTTGTTTTATGCATGTTCGTTTTATCATTTTATTGCTATTGCCATTAGTGATTATAGGCCTTTTTTTAATTAAGGACAGAAGTAATCTAGATTTCTGGTGGTTAATTAAACGGTCCTCTCTAGCACCCTCTCTAGTAGGAGAAAAATCTTTCCCCCTTCCTCTGTCAGAATGGTTTAGTCCTAGCTAGGCTGTAATTTTCCATGCAGCTACAGACTGCTAGTGTGGGGGAGGGGTGGTGCTAAGTGTGTCAGGCTGTGCACTCTAGTACTGACTGCGCTGCTAGCCTGTTTTTTTTTGCGGGCAAAAAGCAGTCTCTGTGCTGAATGCTTCTGCCAAAGTTACAAAAAAAAGTATATTTTGCATTTGTTTTAATAACTTAAGATGGCCACCCTGGGGTAAATCCCAAAGGGAGAAAATAAATTTGTTTCCATCCTTTTGTTCTGAGTGTGTTACATTGTGCAGTTTGTCAGCCTGTGCTGGATCAGTGTTGCCTGTGCTGGCTGTCTTTAGCCACGAGGCTGTGATTGACGGTTTCACTGTGCGCACAGCCTTGCACAAGAACACTCTATGCTGAAACAGATGGAACAGTCCAACCTTAGTCCCCCTCACCCTCCCGCTTTTTTTCTTCCTCCCTCTGCTGTTGCTAGTACAATCAACACAGCCAATCGAATCACGCGTACGACCTCTGTCCAACGGAAGGCCTTCTTCTCCAGACTTCTCCTGTTCAAGGTTTACTTGAATTTCTTTCTTTTTTTGAAGACTGTTGTACAGCTATAATGATGTTGCTCTGTTCTGACTATGATTTTGGCCTACATTTCAGTATTTAACTTAGCCATTGTTCTATATATTCATTTCCGTTAAGTAGAGCTATGCTAACCACAATTCCGAAACGTGGATAATATATATTTTTTTAGAAAGTGTTATTTAAAAAAATAAAATAATAATAATGTTTACAGTAGTGCTGTATTTATGTTTTGTATAAGGAGAAAATATTTGTATATATTTTCTGTAGTAAAAATGTATAATTTTTGGCATTTAGATTGTCATGCCCTGCTATTTGTGTGTGAGGACATGAGAGGGTTGGGGGTGAATGCTAGAAGCCTTAAGTATTCTATTAGCAGCAATGCTTTGCAACCAGTCCGAATGTGTAAAAATCTTTGTCTGACAAGTGAAAAAGGTCTTGAATCGTCATTGGCACCGGAATAAGAACAGGAGCTTTAACAGGGATGTAATATCTTTATATCTACCAATATTTTTTCATATTGGTTTCTTGGCTAATGGATTCTTATGGGAATCTATAAAAATAAAGAAAGCGACAAGACCACAAACTGGTTCTGATCAATACCGGGATATGAACACTGATCAAAGCTCATGTTGCGTGGCTCCTCCCGCCTTGCCACTAATTGAAAAACACACCTGGGGTTTGAACGGTATAGGGGCGTCAGGTAGCCTAGTGGTTAGAGTGTTGGGCCCGTAACCGAAAGGTTGCTGGTTCAAATCCCCGAGCTGACAAGGTAAAAATCTGTCATTCTGCCCCTGATCAAGGCACTGTTCCCTGGTAGGCCTTCATTGTAAATAAGAATTTGTTCTTAACTGACTTGCCTAGTTAAATAAAGGTTCAATACAAAATGTTAAATCATCTTGGATCGAGTCCAATTAACAAAAGTTTCATTATTCAGAGGCTATCAACATTAATTTGTTCTTGTCGAGGCAGTGAAAAGTAAGAGCAGAAATTCTTGAAGATTTCTGCAGACCACCTACCAGTTGTGAAATTTAACGTACAATGTTTACTCGACATTGCTGAGACTGATAGCCTACCTTTGCCTGTGTCTTGGGAGAGATCTGAAAACGGAGGGAATTTTCACAGAAATTGTAATCTGAAAGGAGTTTCTGAAATGTATGCCATCAACCTGAGGATGCAGCTCACATAGGCCTAGCAACAGAGCATGAGAGCACTCTGCACTTGGATTGAAAGGCCTTGTTTAACAGGAGAAAACATTCACGAAAGACAACTGTAGCTTGGACTATGGCTTGGAGCCCAGCCCATCTCTGCCAACTTTTTGGTTTGACCAAACCTGTCTTGCTGTGTGACAGGTTATTTGTATTTTATTTTTTACTTTGTATTGCCCTTTGTTAATGATTGAAAGATCAGCAGTATTTTACAAGTACTTGAGGAATTGCATACCTGTATACCTGCATAGTAATTTTGAGATGTTTGCCAGTGCCCGTGTTGTCATATTGATGAATTCAGGAATGGGCAGATCACTGGAAAGATATTTATAATGCGCTGCAATCACAGATAGGCCCATTATTTTCAAGCCTTTTGAGATTTTACACATCTGTGAATTGTTGTGCTGCTGTTTGGCCACATACCCCTCTGGAATTGTTATGAGCTATGAACAGAACACAGTACTAGTCAAGTACTACTAGTCTAGTAAATCACTAGTGTTTGTCAGAGACAAACATTACCAAAGGAATAGAAGCAAGGTCAAGATGGTGATGAGGAGTCTTTTTTACCCAGTTTGGAGGTATACAGTGGACAGTTTACAGCTATTGCAGACCAGAAACCAATCATCTATGGCCCACATCAATCAGTAAATGCTGCAGTATATAGTACAGCGGAAGACTAGCTTGAACCGCATCATGGAGCTTCAGGAGAAAATATACCCAAACTAAATACATTTAACCTAATTGATCAGCATAACCTTACACAACATTATGTGGGATGGATGAGGAAGTACATAATAACTACTTTGAAAAAGAAACGTAACCTACTTTTTATAGAAATAAAAACGAACGAAACAGCCTGTGCAAAATTGGCATACAGAACAGATAACATTAACATGAAGGTGATGTAACTTGATACACTGTTGTACTACAGTGGATTGGATACGTGTTCAGTTAGCAGTGTGTGAGGGCTCAGTCTGGCTGGCTGCGCATACAGCAGAGTTGGCGGACATTTTGTTTTTTCTGCAGTGAATCCGGAACGCGTGTAATGAAAGAGGAGTGTTGAGGGGAAGCCTACGCACAGTTTGCAGTAACATTGGAATGTTAACAGAGCTGTTGTAATAACATAGCAGTGATTTTATTCGTTTTGTATCATATCAGAGATGAGAAAATAACATGTTAATAATTATTATAGTAAAGTTATGAGGCAAAATGTTACTGAACATATTATTTTTCATCTTCCATTCAAAGGACATTTTCGTTAAATAAGTATCTCAATCAAGGAGTCAGCGTTCTTTTGATTTCTTTGTTAGCAATAGGAGTCCATAGAACAGACAAAGAATGTCATAAATTGCGATCGTTTGATACATTCCCTATTGTATGTATAATTATGCGAAGAGTAAAATGATACCTAAAAGTAGAAGGAGCTTAAACACTAGTCCTCTTGCTCAAGTTGATGTTTCAGTCAACAGCTGCCAAGTGCTAAACCTGGTTGTCCACTGCACCAGCACTGGCGGACATTTTGAGTTTCTGCAGGCAGTCCTCACGCAGTCTATGAAAGAGGAATGGAGTGGGGGATGGGCATACTACGCAGTGAGCTATTCGCTGGCTAGTGTTCTACTGAATAACTGTAATATCAGCAGCATTTTTAAATGATCTAATTTTGGTTTCATCTCATAATCCAAGCTCTATAGAAGATACAGAAAACAGGTTAGACCTGCCTCTCAAGAATTATGTTTTTATTGGTGTTTACTTTATCATAGTATTGATATTGCCATTAGTGATTATAGGCCTATTAACTAATTAAAAATACTTAATTCTAAACAATTATCATCTCACTTTCTTAGAAATTCAAATCACATTTTATTTGTCACATGCTCTGAATACAACAGGTGTAGACCTTACAGTGAAATGCTTACTTACAAGCCCTTAACCAACAATGCTTTAAGAAGTTTTAAGAAAAATAAGGGTTAAGTAAAAAATGTAAAATAAAAGTAACAAATAATTAAACAGCAGCAGTAAAATAACAATGGCGAGGCTATATACAGGGGTTACCGGTACAGAGTTAATGTGCGGGGGCACCGGTTAGTCGAGGTAATATGTACATGTAGGTAGTGTTAAAGTGACTATGCATTGATAATAACAGATAGTAGTAGTAGTAGTAGCAGCAGTGGCAGTGTAAAAGAGGGGTCTGGGTAGCCCTTTCATTAGCTGTTCAGGAGTCTTGTGGCTTGGGGGTAGAAGCTGTTAAGAAGCGTTTTGCACCTAGACTTGGTACCGCTTGCTGTGCACAGTCTATGACTAGGGTGGCTGGAGTCTTTGACAATTTTTAGGGCCTTCCTCTGACACCGCCTGGTATAGAGGTCCTGGATGGCAGGTAGCTTGGCCCCAGTGATGTACTGTGCCGTACGCACTACCCTCTGTAGTACCTTGTGGTCAGAGGCCGAGCAGTTGCCATACCAGGCAGTGACGCAACCAGTCAGGATGCTCTCGATGGTGCAGCTATAGAACCTTTTGAGGATCTGAGGACCCATGCCAAATCTTTTCAGTCTCCTGAGGAATAGGTTTTGTCGTGCCCTCTTCACAACTGTCTTAGTGTGTTTAGACCATGATAGTTTGTTGGTGATGTGGACACCAAGGAACTTCAAGCTTTCAACCTGATCCACTACAGCCCCGTCGATGAGAATGGGTGCATGCTCGGTCCTCCTTTTCCTGTAGTCCACAATCATCTCCTTTGTCTTGATCACGTTGAGTGAGAAATTGTTGTCCTGGCACCACACGGCCAGGTCTCTGACCCCCTCCCTATAGGCTGTCTCATCGTTGCCAGTGATCAGGCCTACCACTTTTGTGTCATCGGCAAACTTGATGATGATGTTGGAGTCGTGCCTGGCCGTGCAGTCATGAGTGAACAGGGATTACAGGAGGTAATGTGGGGCCCCCGCACCCATGTGGGGCCCCCTTGTTGAGAATCAGCATGGCAGATGTGTTGTTACCTACCCTTACCACGTGGGGCGGCCCATCAGAAAGTCCAGGATCCAGTTGCAGAGGGAGGTGTTTAGTCCCAGTGTCCTTAGCTTAGTGATGAGCTTTGAGGGCACTATGGTGTTGAACGCTGAGCTGTAGTCAATGAAAAGCATTCTCACATAGGTGTTCCTTTTGTCCAGGTGGGAAAGGGTAGTGTTGAGTGCAATAGAGTTTGCGTCATCTGTTGGGGCGGTATGCAAATTGGAGTTGGTCTAGGGTTTCTGGAATAATGGTGTTGATGTGAGCCATGACCAGCCTTTCAAATCACGTCATGGCTACAGACATGAGTGCTACGGGTCGGTAGTCATTTAGGCATGTTACCTTAGTGTTTTTGGGAACAGGGACTATGATCTGCTTGCAATATGTTGGTATTACAGACTGTCAGGGACAGGTTGAAAATGTCAGTGAAGACATTTGCCAGTTGGTCAGCGCATGCTCGTTAACGCAGATGAAAAACACACAACAGGTTAACATTCACAAGGCCGCAGGGCCAGACGGATTACCAGGACATGTACTCATGTGTATCTTTTCTATCTATAGTGTGCTCAGCTGCCCTAATATTCCTTACTGGTCAGGGCTCGACATAAATGCTTGTCCTCTTGTCCAGGAAAAGTTTTTTTTAATTGTCGGCACAAGAAGAATGTAGATTTAAGTTGTCCGAATGGACAAGTAAAACAAAATTCACAATATCAAACAAGGAGGGCCCTGACACAATATTCAATAGACAATGGCTTAATATTCAAATCTATTTTTCATGTACATAAATAAAAAATATGTCATAGGGTAGGTGATATGCACATTGGCTACAGCCTCATGTCCAAACCTATGCTGACATAAGGGAGACGCCAGAAAATGTAGCAAAGTTTTAATGAGACTTTTAATTGCATAAATATAGGCTAAGCGGCCGTCATGTTTGACACATATTTGTAAGGATAATTAGCCTAACATTAACATCTAAAGGCTTGATTCTGTTGACATAGGCTACACGAGGCAGGGTTTGCCCAGATGAAATGGTCACAAAACCGGAGAGTGAAGGACCGTGCCTGTTGCCAGATCACACACCTTGAATCTGAGCAGAGGCGGTCAGCATTTTGAAACTATTTAACCATAAATGTAATTGTCTAAACTTGGAAGTTTTATGTGTCATATTAGTAACCAATGCTAGTTGGTGCATCTTTAAATCTCGTCACACAGCCAGGAGTAGTGGGTGCGGAGTCAAGCGCAGAGAGCAGAGGATAATGGGGGAAACCAAACTTTATTACGGTAACCAAAATAAACGCCCAAAACAACAGGCGATAATCAAAAGTGTCCAACCCAAAACTGGGCACAAACAGACAGGGAACACAACACGCAACAAACCTCGACTAACAGAAAACAAGCCCGCACAAAAGCAGGCGGGCCTAACAGGCTTAAATAGTCCTGAATCAAAACTCAAACACGAAACAGGTGCAACCAATAAGACATAACAAACAGAAAAGGAAAAGGGGATCGGTGGCAGCTAGTAGATCGGCGACGACTTCCGCCGAGCACCGCCCGAAAAGGCAGGGGAGCCACCTTCGGTGGGAGTCGTGACAGTACCCCCCCTGACGCGCGGCTCCTGCAGTGCACCGCCGCCGGCCTCGAGGGCGACCCGGGGGGGCGAGGCGCAGGGCGATCTGGATGGAGGCGGTGGAACTCCCTCAGTAGTGATGGATCCAAGATGTCCTCCACCGGTACCCAGCACCTCTCCTCCGGACCGTACCCCTCCCAGTCCACGTGCTACTGTAGGCCCCTCACCCGGCGTCTAGAGTCCAGAATGGAACGTACAGTGTACGCCGGGGACCCCTCGATGTCCAGAGGGGGCGGAGGGACCTCCGGCACCTCACCTTCCTGCAGGGGACCAGCCACCACCGGCCTGAGGAGAGACACATGAAACGAGTGGTTAATACGGTAGTAAGAAGGAAGCTGTAACCTATAACACACCTCGTTTATCCTCCTCAGGACTTTAAATGGCCCCACACACTGCGGCCCCCAGCTTCCGGCAGGCGGAGGGGCAGGTTTCGGTTCGAGAGCCAGACCTGGTCCCCCGGTGCGAACACGGGGGCCTCACTGCGGTGACGGTCAGCGCTCCTCTTCTGCCGTCCACCAGCTAGTTTAAGTGATTCCTGGACGGCTCTCCAGGTCTCCTTCGAGCGCTGCACCCACTCCTCCACCACAGGAGCTTCGGTCTGGCTCTGATGCCATGGGGCCAGGACCGGCTGGTAGCCCAACACGCACTGGAAAGGTGACATGTTAGTGGAGACCTTTCCCATTCACCAGGCCAGTCCTGGCAATACGACCGCAGAAACCTACCCACATCCTGGTTCACTCTCTCCACCTGCCCATTACTCTCTGGGTGAAAACCCGAGGTCAGGGTGATTGAGACCCCCGTACGTTCCATAAACGCCCTCCAAACTCTGGACGTGAACTGGGGACCCCGATCAGAAACGATGTCCTCAGGCACCCCGTAGTGCCGGAAGACGTGGGTAAACAGGGCCTCCGCAGTCTGTAGGGCCGTAGGGAGACCGGGCAACTGGATGAGACGGCAGGACTTAGAAAACCGATCCACAACGACCAGGATCGTGGTGTTTCCCTGAGACGGGGGAAGGTCGGTGAGAAAATCCACCGACAAATGCGACCACGGCCGTTGTGGAACGGGGAGGGGCTGTAACTTCCCTCTAGGCAGGTGTCGAGGAGCCTTGCTCTGAGCGCACACCGAGCAGGAGGAGACATAAAACCTCACGTCCTTGGCCAAAGTGGGCCTTCAGTACCTCCCCCTAAGACTCCGCACTGTCCTCAATACCAGGATGATCCGACGAGGGTAGCGTATGGGCCCATCGAATCAAACGATCACGAACACCAAGCGGCACGTACTGAATACCCGCTGGACACTGAGGAGGTGCAGGTTCCAACCGTAACGCCCGCTCGATTTCCGCGTCCACCTCCCATACCACCGGTGCTACCAGACATGAAGCTGGAAGGATGGGAGTAGAGATGGGACAGCGTGTCAGCCTTAGTGTTAAGGGAGCCTGGCCTATAGGAGATCGTGAACCGAAATCTGGTAAAAAAACATGGCCCACCTTGCCTGACGCGGATTCAATCTCCTCGCTGCCCGGATATACTCGAGATTACGATGGCCAGTCCAGATGAGGAAAGGGTGCTTGGCCCCCTCAAGCCAATGTCTCCACACCTTCAGAGCTTTTACCACAGCTAACAACTCCCGGTCCCCCACGTCATAGTCCCGCTCCGCCGGACCGAGCTTCCTCGAGAAGAAAGCGCAGGGGCGGAGCTTCGGTGGAGTGTCCGAGCGCTGTGACAGCACGGCTCCAACCCCAGCCTCGGACGCGTCCACCTCCACTATGAATGCCAAAGAGGGGTCCGGATGAGCCAGCACGGGAGTGTCGGTGAACGGCTCCTTCAGACGACTGACGGCTCTGTCCGCCTCCGCGGACCACCGCAAGCGCGCCGGCCCCCCCTTCAGCAGTGAAGTAATGGGAGCAGCTACCTGACCAAAATCTCGGATAAACCTCCGGTAGTAATTGGCAAACCCTAAAAAACGCTGCACCTCCTTTACCGTGGTCGGAGTCGGCCAATTACGCACGGCTGTAACGCGGTCACACTCCATCACCACCCCAGAGGTGGAAATGCGATAACCCAGGAAGGAATCGGCTTGTTTGGAGAACACACATTTCTCAGCCTTGACGTACAGGTCATGCTCCAGCAGTCGCCCAAGTACCTTACGCACCAGAGACGCATGCGCGGCGCGTGTGGCAGAATAGATAAGTATATCATCGATATACACCACCACACCCTGCCGTGCAGGTCTCTGAGAATCTCGTCTACGAAAGATTGAAAGACAGCTGGAGAATTTTTCAACCGATACGGCATGACGAGGTTACCCATAATGGCCAGATGTGGTACTAAACGTGGTCTTCCACTCATCTCCCTCCCGGATACGCACCAAATTATACGCACTCCTAAGGTCCAGTTTTGTGAAAAAACGCGCTCCGTGAAATGATTCTACTGCCGTGGCCATGAGAGGTAGCGGGTAACTAAACCCCACTGTGATGGAATTTAGACCTCTATAATCAATGCACGGACGCAGACCTCCCTCTTTTTTTCTTCACAAAAAGAAACTCGAGGAGACGGGTGACGTGGAGGGCCGAATGTACCCCTGTCCCAGAGATTCAGTGACATATGTCTCCATAGCCACTGTCTCCTCCTGGGACAATTGGTACACGTGACTCCTGGGAAGTGCAGTGTTTACCAGGAGGTTTATCGCGCAATCCCCTCGTCGATGAGGTGGTAATTGGGTTGCCCTCTTTTTAGAGAAAGCGATAGCCAAATCGGCATATTCAGAGGGAATGCGCACAGTGGAAACCTGGTCAGGACTCTCCACCGTCGTCGCACCGATGGAAACTCCTCTGCACCTACCTGAACACTCCACTGACCAGCCTCGGAGAGCCCCCTGTTTCCATGAAATCTCAGGATTGTGATTAGCCAGCCAGGGAATCCCCAGCACCACTGGAAACGCAGGTGAATCAGTAAGGAAGAGACTAATCCCCTCCTTATGATCCCGCTGCGTCACCATGTCCAGTGGAACCGTGGCCTCCCTGACCAGCCCTGACCCTAATGGTCGGCTATCTAATGGTCGGCTATCTATTCCACACTGCATTGGCCCACTCCAGGGCTCGACCCGTCAGACAGGAGACGAGGACGCTCACGCTCTCCTCACCAGAGGGAGTTGGACGAACAGTAGCCAGGGACAGCTCAAGCTGTAGTAAGAAACCCTGGCACCCAGCCGCCGTTCCATCGTACTCCCTGGGGAGCGCCAGACGCAGAGCACTGGATCCGGACATCGTAGGAGGGGTAGGTTGAGCTGGGTGAGGTAGGGAGACCACTCCTCTCCCATCGGTCCATTCTCTCCATCATTTGATCCATTGCTGGCCCGATTTGGTGGAGAATGGCCATATGATGGAGGACACGCTCCTCCATGGATGGGAGAGGGGGTGCAGCTGCTCCTGCTGACTCCATGGGTATGGTGCGGGCTTCTGTCACACAGCCAGGAGTGGTGGGTGCGGAGTCAAGCGCAGAGAGCAGAGGATAATGAGGGAAACCAAACTTTATTGCGGTAACCAAAATAAACGCCCAAAACAACAGGCGATAATCAAAAGTGTCCAACCCAAAACTGGGCACAGACAGACAGGGAACACAACACACAACAAACCTCAACTAACAGAAAACAAGCCCGCACAAAAGCAGGCGGGCCTAACAGGCTTAAATAGTCCTGAATCAAAACTCAAACACGAAACAGGTGCAACCAATAAGACATAACAAACAGAAAAGGAAAAGGGGATCGGTGGCAGCTAGTAGACCGGCGACGACGACCGCCGAGCGCCGCCCGAACAGGCAGGGGAGGCACCTTCGGTGGGAGTCGTGACAGATCTCCCCTCTTTCTTTATTTCTAACGGATATTTTCATCTCTGCCACATGAAACCACTTGGTATTTTCCTGCTAATTGCATTTTAGAACATTTGCGCATATCCAACAGCCATGTACGCAATTATTGAGTTTTAATATGATTTTTTGAAACTTCAGCAACATTTTATGCTAAACGGTCTGATCTGTTGCATCAGCCTCATCACTTTATTTTTTGGGCGGCTCTGGCTGCTCCTGGCTGGCGGGCGGCTCTGGCTGCTCCTGACTGGCGGGCGGCTCTGGCTGCTCCTGACTGGCGGGCGGCTCTGGCTGCTCCTGACTGGCGGGCGGCTCTGGCTGCTCCTGACTGGCGGGCGGCTCTGGCTGCTCCTGACTGGCGGGCGGCTCTGGCTGCTCCTGACTGGCGGGCGGCTCTGGCTGCTCCTGACTGGCGGGCGGCTCTGGCTGCTCCTGACTGGCGGGCGGGCGGCTCTGAAGGCTCAGGACAGACGGGCAGCTCAGACGGCGCTGGGCAGACGGGCACCGCAGGCGGCGCTGGGCAGACGGACAGCGCAGACGGCGCTGGGCAGACGGCAGACTCTGGCCGGCTGAGGCGCACAGTAGGCCTGGTGCGTGGTGCCGGAACTGGTGGTACCGGGCTAAGGACAAGCACCTCAAGGCTAGTGCGGGGAGCAGCAACAGGACGCACAGGGCTCTGGAGACGCACAGGAGGCTTGGTGCGTGGTGTAGGAACTGGTGGTACCGGGCTGGAGACACGCACCATAGGGCGAGTGCGTGGAGGAGGAACAGGGCTCTGGAGACGCACTGCAAGCCTGGTGCGTGGTGTAGGCACTGGTGGTACTGGGCTGGGGCGGGGAGGTGGCGCCGGATATACCGGACCGTGAAGCGTACTGGCTCCCTTGAGCACCGAGCCTGCCCAACCTTACCTGGTTGAATGCTCCCCGTAGCCCGACCAGTGCGGGGAGGTGGAATAACCCGCACTGGGCTGTGTTGGCGAACCGGAGACACCATGCGTAAGGCTGGTGCCATGTATGCCGGCCCGAGGAGACGCACTGGAGACCAGACGCGTTGAGCCGGCTTAATGGCACCTGGCTCAATGCTCAATCTAGCCCGGCCGATACGTGGAGCTGGGATGTACCGCACCGGGCTAAGCACACGTACAGGAGACACCGTGCGTTCTTCCGCATAACACGGTGTCTGCCCGTACTCTCGCTCTCCACGGTAAGCACGGAGAGTCGGCGCAGGTTTCCTACCTGACTTCGCCACACTCCCTTTTAGCCCCCCCCCAAGACATTTTTGGAGCTGACTCTCAGGCTTCCAGCCTCGCTTCCGTGCTGCCTCCTCATACCGCCGCCTCTCGGCTTTAGCTGCCTCCAGCTCTTCACGAGGGCGGCGATATTCTCCCGGTTGTGCCCAGGGTCCTCCGCTGTCCAGAATTTCCTCCCAACTCCATAAGTCCTGCGATCGCTGCTCCTGCTGCTGCTGCCTCTTACCACGCTGCTCGGTCCTTGGTTGGTGGGTGATTCTGTAACGCTCGTCTTCCTCCTCGTCAGAGGAGGAGCAAGGATCGGACCAAAGCGCAGCGTGGTTTGAATACATATTTTAATTATAGCAACGAAGACGAAAAACACTTGACAAAATACAAAACAATAAACGACGTGAACAAACGAACGAAAACAGTACCGTGTGGCGAACAAACACAGACACGGCAACAATCACCCACAAACAAACATTGAAAACAGCCTACCTTAATATGGTTCCCAATCAGAGACAATGACAAACACCTGCCTCTGATTGAGAACCATATTAGGCCAAACGAACAAACCTAAACATAGAAACAAATAACATAGACTGCCCACCCCAACTCACGCCCTGACCATACTAAATAAAGACAAAACAAGGGAAATAAGGTCAGGAACGTGACACATGGAGAATAATTGATCCCTGTAATGATTGATATCTGCCCAATTTTACAACTCGCAAACCTTGATACATTCGACTATGGTGTCTAAGGTTATGTACTCTTTCAGGCTTTTTTTGAACATAACAGTTAAAGGTCATTATTTTCATTCGCTTTCTCATTTTAGGACAGAAGTAGTCTAGATTTCTGGTGTTTTAATTAAACAGTTTTATCTCTCCAGCTCCCTCTCTAGTTGTAAAAAAAATATCCTCCCCCTACCTCTGTCAGAATGGTTTAGTCCTAGATAGGCTGTAATTTTCCATGCTGCTGCAGACTGCTAGGGTGGGTGGTTGGGGGAGGGGTGGCCGCTAAGCGTGTCAGGCTGTGCACTTTAGCACTGACTGTGCTGTTAGCCTGTTTTTTTGCGGGCAAAAAGAAGTCTGTGCTGCATGCTTCTGCCAAAGTTAATAAATAAGTTGTATATTTTGCATTTGTTGTAGTAACTTTTAAGATGGCCATTCTGAGGTAAATCCTAAAGGCAGAAACTCATTTTGTTTCCATCCTTTTGTTCTGAGGGTGTTACATTGTGCAGTTAGTCAGCCTGTGCTGGGTCAGTGTTGCCTGTGCTGGCCGTGTTTAGCGAGATGAGGCTGAGACTGTGATAGTTTCACTGTGCGCACGTGTGCACAACCTTGCAAAAGAACACTCTATGCTGAAACAGATGGAACAGTCCGACCTCAGCCCCCTTCACCCTCCCGCTTTTTTTCTTCCTTCCACTGCTGTTGCTAGTTCCCTCAACACAGCCAAACTAATCACGCGTACGACCTCTGTCCAACGGAAGGCCTACTTCTCCAGACTACTCCTTTTCAAGGTTTACTTGAATTTCATATATATATATTTTTAAACACCTATACCCAAGTTACTATTCTGACTAGTATCTACACTTCTATTTTTTGTTTGTTCGCTAGAGTGCTACTACGTTAACAATGCTTCCAAAACATAGATAATGCGTTTTTTAAAACGTATTTATGTAACACTAATGGCGTTGTATTTGGTCATTGTGTGTTTTGTCTTAGGAACATTTGTATTTATTTTTTTGTATAAAAAAATATTAAATTTTTGGGCATTTAGATATTCATGTCCAGCTATTTGTGTGATAGGAAGTGAGAGGGTCTGAACAGTTGGGGGACAATACTAGAAACCTTAAGTATTGTGATAGCAGCAATGCTTTGCCACAATTTAGAATATGTAAAAACCTTTTGTCTGACAAGTGAAAAAGGTATTGAATCATCATTGGCACCAGAACAAGAACAGGAGCTTGAACAGGAAAGTGATACCTTCATATCTACCAATATTTTCTTCTCTTAGTTTCCCGGCTAATTGAGTCAAATGAGGAGCTTAGAAAATGAACTGTAAAAGGCGACAAGACCACAAACTGTCTCTGATCAACACTGGGATATGAACACTGATCAAAGCTCATGTTGTGTGGCTCCTCCCGCCTTGCCACTAATTGAAAAACACACCTGAGGTTTGAAAGGTAGAGATCATCATGGATCGAGTCCAATTAACAAAAGTCTAGTTATTCAGAGGCTGTCAAGTCATTTGTCCTTGTCGAGGCAGTGAAAAGTAAGTGAAGAAATTCTTTAAGATTTCTGTAGACCACCTACCTCAGCCAAATCAGTTGTGAATGTAAAATTCAACATACAATGTTTACTCAACATTGCTGAGACTGATCGCCTACCTTGTGTATTGGGAGAGATCTAAAAGGGGAGGGAATTTTCACAGAAATTGTGATCTGAAAGGAGTTTCTGAAATGTATGCCGGCAGCCAGAGGATGCAGCTCACATAGGCCTAGCAACAGAACATGAGAGCACTCTGCACTTGGATCAGGGCCTTATTTAACAGGAGAAAACATTCACTAAATACAATTGTAACTTGGACTAGGCTTGAAGCCCAGCCCGTCTCTGCTAACTTTTTGATTTTACCATATCCTCTCACTGCTGTGTAGCAAGACAGGCGAGTTGTATTTATTCACTTTTTACTTCGTATTGCCCTATGCTAATGCTAATGATTGAAAGATCAGCAGTATTTTACAATGACAAATGAGAGGACTTGCCTTCCTGTATACCTGCATAGTTTTTAAAAGTAATTTTCAGATGTTTGCCAGTGCCTGTGTTGTCACACGGATGAATTCAGGAATGGGCAGATCGCTGGAAAGATATTTATAATGCACTCCAATCACAGATAGGCCCATGAATTTTCAAGCCTTTCCCTGATTTTACACATCTGTGAATTATTGTGCTGCTGTGTAGCCACATGTCCCTCTGGAATTGTTGTGAGCTATGAACAGAACACAGTACTAGTCAAGTACTACTAGCCTAGTAAATCACTAGTGTTTGTCAGAGGAGACAAACATTACCAAAGGAATAGAAGCAAGGTCAAGATGGTGATGAGGAGTCTTTTTTACCCCAGTTTGGAGGTATACAGTGGACAGTTTACAGCTATTGCAGACCAGAAACCAATCATCTATGGCCCACATCAATCAGTAAATGCTGTAGTATATAGTATAGCGGAGGATTAGCTTGAAACGCATCATGGGAGCTTCAGAAGGAAAATATACCCAAACGAAATACATTTAACCTAATTGATTGGCATAACCAAACAGAAAATGGTGTGGGATGGATGAGGAAGTACATAATAACTACTTTGAAAGTAAATACAATTTGTTAAAAGCAAACTTAACCTACTTTTTATACAAATAAAAAAAATGAACGAAACCATCTATGTAAAATTGGCATACAAAGCAAATAATTTAACATGAAGGTGATGTAAGTTGATGCACTGTTGTACTACAGTGGATTGGATATGTGTTCAGATAGTAGCGTGTGAGGGCTCAGCCTGGCAGTGCACACAGAAGAACTGGCGGACATTTTGTTTTTTTCTGCAGTGAATCCAGAACGCGGGTAATGAAAGAGGAGTGGGGAGGGGAAACGACGCGCACTGCGCAATAACATTGGAATGTGAACAGCGCCATTGTAACATAACAGGATGTCATTTCACCTTATTCGTTTTATATCAAGGAAACTCATCAGAGATTAGAAAATAACATGTTAATAATTCTTATTGTAAAGTTTAGGGAAAATGTGACTAAACAATTTTTCATCATCCATTCGAAGACATTTGGGTAAAATCAGTATTGCAATCAGAGAGTCAGCAATCTTTTGGTTTCTTTGTTAGCAATAGGAGTCCATACAAGAGACAAAGAATGTTATAGTTTTCAATCTTTCGGTAGAATCAAAAATATGAATGCAACATATGAAGTGTTGGTCCCATGTTTCATGAGCTGAAATAAAAGATCCCAGAAATGTTCCATATGCACAAAAAGCTTATTTTTCTCATCTTGTTGACCAATTAGTTTACATCCCTGTTAGTGAGCATTAATCCTTTGTCAAGATAATCCATCCACCTGACAGGTGTGGCATATCAAGAAGCTGATTAAACATCATGATCATTACACAGGTGCACCTTCTGCTGGGGGCATTAAAAAGCCACTCTAAAATGTGCATTTTTGACACACAACACAATGCCACATGTCTCAAGTTTTGAGGGAGTGTGCAATTGGCATGCTGACTGCAGGAATGTCCACCAGAGCTGTTGCCAGAAAATTTAATATAAATTTCTCTACCATAAGACGCTCCAGCATCATTTTAGAGAATTTGGCAGTATATCCAACTGGCCTCACAACCGCAGACCACTTTTAACCATGCCAGCCCAGGACCTCCACATCCGTCTTCTTCACCTGTGGGATCGTCGATGAGACCAGCCACCCCGACAGCTGATGAAACTATGGGTTTGCAAAACCAAAGATTTTCTGCACAGTCTCAGGAAGCTCATTTGTGTGCTCGTTGTCTTCACCCGGGTCTTGACCTGACTGCAGTTTTGCGTCGTAACTGATTTCAGTGGGAAAAGGCTCCATTCGATGGCCACTGGCACGCTGCAGAAGTGTGCTCTTCACGGATGAATCCCGATTTCAACTGTACCGGACAGATGGCAGAGAGCGTAGAGTGTATGGCGTCGTTTGGGCGAGCGGTTTGCTGATGTCAACGTTGTGAACAGAGTGCCCCATGGTGCCATTGGGGTTATGGTATGGGCAGACATAAGCTACACACAACGAACACAATTGCATTTTATAATTTGCGATTCGGATGCACAAAGATCTGCCGCCATCATCTCATGTTTCAGCATGATAATGCACGGCCCCATGTCTCAAAGATCTGTACACAATTTCTGGAAGCTGAAAATGTCCCTGTCCTTACATGGCCTGCATACTCACAAGACATGTCACCAATTGAGCATGTTTGGGATGCTCTGGATCAATGTGTACGACAGCGTGGTCTAGAT
This sequence comes from Salvelinus alpinus, assembly GCF_045679555.1. Classification (NCBI taxonomy): domain Eukaryota; kingdom Metazoa; phylum Chordata; class Actinopteri; order Salmoniformes; family Salmonidae; genus Salvelinus; species Salvelinus alpinus. The sequence continues at coordinate 79,002,622 of NC_092087.1, forward strand.
CCCTCCGATAACCAGCAACTTCGCACAGCCATTGAAAAGGAGTGGGACAACATTCCACAGGCCACAATCAACAGCCTGATAACCTCTATGCGAAGGAGATGTGTTGCGCTGCATGAGGCTAATTGGTATTCACACCAGATACTGACTGGTTTTCTGATCAATGCCCCTACCTCTTTTTTTAAGAAATATGTGACCAAAAGATGCATATCTGTATTCCCAGACATGTAAAATCCATAGATGAGGGCCTAATGAATGAATTAATTTAAATTGACTAATTTCCTTATATGAACTGTAACTCAGTAAAATCTTTGACATTTTTGCTTGTTTTTGTTCCGTGTATAATTATGTGACGTGTAAAATTATACCTAAAAGTAGGAGGAGTTTAAACTCTTTAGTCCTCCTGCACAAGTGAATGTTTCAGCCAACAGCTGCCAAATGCTAAGCCTGGCTGCGCACAGCAGCAGAACTGGTGGACATTTTGAGTTTCTGCTGGCAGTCCTCACGCAGTCTATGAAAGAGGAAGGGAGTGGGGGATGGGCATACTACGCAGTGAGCTATTAGCTGGCTAGTGTTCTACTGAATAACTGTAATATCAGCAGCATTTTTTAATTATCTATTTTTGGTTTTACCTTGTAATCCAAGAACTATGCAAGAAACAGACAACATAGTCCTGACTCTCAAGAAGGAGTAAACTATCAACTACCATCTTGTTTTATGCATGTTCGTTTTATCATTGTATTGCTATTGCCATTAGTGATTATAGGCCTTTTTAATTAATAAAAATACTTATTTCTAAACAATTATCACACTTCTCAGAAATTGTGTTACACCTGTGTTACTTGTGTACCTTTTCTATCTATATTCCATACTGGTGTTAAGGTACAAGGAACATGATTGATCCCTGTATTGATTGATATTTGTCAAGTTTTACAACTCGTAAACATTGATACAGTAAACTATGGTGTCTAAGATTATATACTCTCTCAGGTTTAAATTTGTTTTATTTTACATTACACCAAAGGTTCTTATATTCATTTGCGTTCTTATTTTACGACAGAAGTAGTCTAGATTTCTGGTGGTTAATTAAACGTTTCTCTCTCTCTACCTCCCTCTCCAGTTATAAAAAAACATCCTCCCCTACTTCTACCTGAATGGTTTAGTCCTAGCTAGGCTGTAGTTTTCCATGCAGCTGCAGACTGCTAGGGTGGGGGAGGGGTGGTGCTAAGTGTGTCAGGCTGTGCACTTTAGTACTGACTGTGTTGCTAGCCTTGTTTTTTTGCAGGCAAAAAGATGCCTGTGCTGCATGCTTCTGCTAAATTTACAAAAAATATTTACATTTATTGTTGTAGCTTTTAATATGGATACCCTGAGGTAAATCCCAAAGGGAGAAAATCCTTTTGTTTCCATTTGTTTTGTTCTGAGGGTGTTACATTGTGCAGTTTGTCAGCCGGTGCTGGGTCAGTGTTGCCTATGCTGGCTGTGTTGAGCCATGAGGCTGAGACTATGGTGGTTTCACTGTGCGCACAACTTTGCACAAGGACACTCTATGCTGAAACAGATGGAACAGTCCAACCGTAGCCCCCCTCACCCTCCTGCTTATTTTCTTCCTCCCTCTGCCATTGCTAGTTCCCTCAATCAACACAGCCAAACTAATCACGTGTACGATTTCTGTCCAACGGAAGGCCTTCTCCAGACTACTCCTGTTCAAGGTTTACTTGAATTTCTTTTTTTAAAGAATGTTGTACACCTATAATGGTGTTGCTCTATTCTGACTAGTGTCTTGGGCTACATTTTAGTATTGAACTTGGATATTGTTCTATTTTTTGTTCCGTGAAGGAGTGCTGTGCTAACCCCAATTCCGAAATGTAGATGTTTTTTATGAAGTATTCTTTTTTTTTTAATATATTTTTTACAATAGTGCTGTATTTATGTTTTGTATTAGGAAAAAGTATATGTATTTATTTTCTCTAGTAAAAAAGTAGCAGCTTTGACATTTAGATTGTCCATGCCCTGCTATTTGTGTACAAGGAAGTGAGAGAGTCAAAACATTTGGGGGGGAATGCTGGAGTCTGAAGTATTGTGTTAGCAGCAATGCTTTTCAACCAGTCCGAATGTGTAAAAATCTTTGTCTGACAATTGAAAAAGGTCTTGAATCATCATTGGCACCGGAACAAGAACAGGAGCTTTAACAGGAAGGTGATATCTCTATATCTACCAATATTTTCTCCTATTGGTTTCCTGGCTAATGGAGTTCTATGGGGATGTTAGAAAAGAATAATTAACGCTACAAAACCACAAACGGTCTCTGATCAACACTGGGATATGAACACTGATCAAAGCTCATGTTGCGTGGTTCCTCCCGCCTTGCCACTAATTGAAAAACACACCTAAGGTTTGAAAGGTAGAGCTTGCATCAAGTCCAATTAACAAACGCTTCATTATTCAGAGCTGTCAACAGTAATTTGTTCTTGTCGAGGCAGTGAAAAGTAAGAGCAGGAATTCTTGAAGATTTCTGTAGACCACCTACGTCAGCCAAATCAGTTGTGAAATTCAACATGCAATGTTTCATCAACATTGCTGAGACTGATAGCCTACCTTTGCCTGTGTCTTGGGAGAGATCTGAAAACGGAGGGAATTTTCACAGAAATTATCATCTGAAAGGAGTTTCTGAAATGTATGCCATCAGCCTGAGGATGCAGCTCACATAGGCCTAGCAACAGAACATGAGGGAACTCATTTAACAGGAAAAAACATTCACTAAATAAAATGTAGCATGGACTACGGCTTGGAGCCCATCCCAACTCTGCTAACGTTTTGGTTTAACCAAACCTGCAAGACAGGTTCTTTTCTTCGTATTGCCCGATGCTAATGATTTTAAAGGTCAGCAGTGTTTTACAATGACAAATGAGAAGAATTGCCTTCCTGAATAACCAAATAGTTTTTTAAAGTAATTTTGAGATTTGAGCCAGTGCCTGTGTTGTCATACAGATGAATTCAGGAATGGGCAGATCACTGGAAAGATATTTATAATGCGCTGCAATCAGAGATATGCCGATAAATTGTCAAGCCTTTCCCTGATTTTACACATCTGAATTGTTTTGCTGCTGTTTGGCCACACCCCTCTGGAATTGTTATGAGCTATGAACAGAACACAGTACTAGTCAAGTACTACTAGCCTAGTAAATCACCAGTGTTTGTCAGAGGAAACAAACATTACCAAAGGAATAGAAGCAAGGACAAGATGGTGATGAGGAGTCTTTTTTACCCAGTTTGGAGGTATACAGTGGACAGTTTACAGCTATTGCAGAGCAGAAACCAATCATCTATGGCCCACATCAATCAGTAAATGTTGTAGTATATAGTACAGTGGAGGACTAGCTTGAACCGCATCATGGGAGCTTCAGGAGAAAATATACCCAAACTAAATACATTTAACCTAATTGATCAGCATAACCAAACAGAAAATGGTGTGGGATGGAGGAGGAAGTACATAATAACTACTTTGAAGTAAATACATTTTATAAAAAGCAAACTTAACCTACTTTTTATACAAATAAAAAAACGAATGAAACCGACTATGCAAAATTGGCATACAGAGCAAATACTTTATTAACATGGAGGTGATGTAACTTGATACAGTGGATTGAATATGTGTTCAGTTAGTAGCATGTGAGGGCTCAGCCTGAATGGCTGTGCACACAGCAGAGCTGGTGGCCATTTTGTTTTTTCTGCAGTGAATCCAGAACGCGGGTAATGAAAGAGTGGGGGAGGGGAGGACTACGAGCACTGTGCAATAACATTGGAATGTGAACAGCGCTGTTGTAACATAACAGGATGTGATTGCACCTTTTTTTGTATTTTTTAACAAGGAAACTAATATTAGAAAATAACATGTTAATAATTTTTATTGTAAAGTTATGAGGAAAAATGTTACTGAACATATTATTTTTCATCATCCATTCGGAGGACATTTAGGTCAAATCAGTATTACCATCAAAGAGTCAGCGATCTTTTGGTTTCTTTGTTACTAATAGGATTCAATACAAATAATGTTACAAATTGCGATATTTCGGTACAATCCCCATTTGTATGTATACTGAAGAAAAATATGAACACAACATGTAAGGTGTTGGTCACATATTTCCTGAGCTGAAATAATCGATCCCAGACATTTTCCATATGCACAAAAAGCTTATTTCGCCATATGCACAAAAAGCTTATTTTGTGCACAAAGTTGTTTACATACCTGTTAGTGAGCATTTCTCCTTTGCCAAGATAATCCTTCCACCTGACAGGTGTGGCATATCAAGAAGCTGATTAAACAGCATGATCATTAACAGGCCACTCTAAAATGTGCATTTTTGTCACACAACACCAATGTCATGTGTCTCAAGTTTTGAGGGAATGTGCAATTGGCATGCTGACTGCTGGAATGTCCACCAGAGCTGTTGCCAGATCATTTAATTTAATATATATATTTTTTTACCATAAGCCGTTTCCAACGTTGTTTTAGATTTGTAGTACGTCTAACCGACATCACATCCGCAGTCCACGTGTAACCACGCCAGCCTAGGACCTCCACATCCGGCTTCTTCACCTGTGGGATCGTCGATAAGACCAGCCATCCGGACAGCTGATGAAACTGTGGGTTTGCACAACAAAATAATTTCTGCACAAACTGTCAGAAACAGTCTCGGGAAAATCATCTGCGTGCTCATTGTCCTTACCAGGGTCTTGACCTGACTGCAGTTTTGCGTCATAACCGATTTCAGTGGGAAAAGCCTCCCTTCGATGGTCACTGGCACGCTGCAGAAGTGTGCTCTTCACGGATGAATCCCGATTTCAACTGTACCGGACAGATGGCAGACAGTGTAGCGTGTATGTGTGGGCGAGTGGTTTGCTGATGTCAACGTTATGAACCGAGTGCCCCATAGTAGCGTTGGGGTTATGTTATGAGCAGGCATAAGCTATGAACACAATTGTATTTTATAATTTGCGATTTAAATGCACGAAGATCTGCCGGCATCACCTCTTGTTTCAGCATGATAATGCACGGCCCCATGTCGCAAGGATCTGTACACAATTTCTGGAAGCTGAAAATGTCCCAGTTCTTCCATGGCCTGCATACTCACCAGACAGGTCACCCATTGAGCATGTTTGGGATGCTCTGGATCGACGTGTACGACCGCGTGATCCAGATCCCACAGGCCACAATCAACAGCCTGATAACCTCTATGCGAAGGAGATGTTGCGTTGCATGAGGCAAATGGTGGTCACACCAGATACTGACTGGTTTTCTGATCTATGCCCCTACCTCTTTTTTTAAAGGTTTCAGATGCATATCCGTATCCCCTGTCATGTGAAATCCATAGATTAGGGCGCAATTAATTTATTTCAATTGACTCATTTCCTTATATGAATTGTAACTCAGTAAAATCTTTGACATTTTTGCTTGTTTTTGTTCAGTGTATAATTATGTTTAGAGTAAAATGATACCTAAAAGTAGGAGGAGTTTAAACTCTCGTCCTCCTGCACAAGTGAATGGTTCAGTCAACAGCTGCCAAGTGCTAAACCTGGCTGCGCACAGCAGCAGAACTGGTGGACATTTTGAGTTTCTGCTGGCAGTCCTCACGCAGTCTATGAAAGAGGAAGGGAGTGGGGGATGGGCATACTACGCAGTGAGCTATTAGCTACTGAATAACTGTAATATCAGCAGCATTTTAAAATGATTGTCACTCCCTGACATGAGAGAGCCGTTTTATTTCTCTATTTGGTTAGGTCAGGGTGTGATGTGGGGTGGGCATTCTATGTGTTGTATTTCTTTGTGTTTGGCCGAGTGTGGTTCCCAATCAGAGGCAGCTGTCGTTCGTTGTCTCTGATTGGGAATCATACTTAGGCAGCCTGTTTTGCCACCTTAGTTGTGGGTAGTTGTCTTTGTTAGTGGCTTGTATAGCCCTAGTAAGCTTCACGTTCGTTTTTGGTGTTTCTTGTTTTATTGGCGACATTCTTAATAAAGAAAAATGTACGCTCACCACGCTGCACCTTGGTCCGGTCATTTCCCTGACGACGTTCGTGACAGAACCACCCACCACAAACGGACCAAGCGGCGTGGCCGGGAGGAGCAGCGTTTTCTGGAGGAATGGACATGGGAGGAGATCTTGGAAGGCAAGGGACCCTGGGCAAAGGCTGGAGAGTATCGGCGTCCAAGGGAGGAGATAGAGGCGGCGAAAGCAGAGCGGCGACAGTACGAGGAGTTGGCACAGCGGAGCAGGCACGAGAGGCAGGGGGGGAACACGAGGAGATTGGCTGAGTCAGGTTGGAGACCTGAGCCAACTCCCCGTGCTTACTGTGGGGAGCGTGTGACTGGTCAGGCACCGTGTTATGCAGTGATGTGCACGGTGTCTCCAGTGCGCACTCATAGCCCAGTGCGCTATATTCCAGCTCCCCGCATTGGCCGGGCTAGAGTGGGCATCCAGCCAGGACGGATGGTGCCGACTCAGCGCATCTGGCCTCCAGTGCGTCTCTACGGCCCAGGATATCCTGCGCCGGCTCTGCGCACTGTGTCTCCGGTGCACCTGCACAGCCCAGTGCGTCCTGTGCAAGCGCTCCGCATTTGCCGGGCAAAAGTAACCATCCAGCCAGGACGGGTTGTGCCAGCTCTGCGCTCTAGACCTCCAGTACGTCCTGTGCCTCCTCTCCGCACTCGCCCTGAGGTGCGTGTCATCAGCCCGGTGCCACCGGTACCGGTCCCACGCATCAGACCTCCAGTACGCCTCCACAGTCCAGTACGTCCTGTGCCTCCTCTCCGCACTCGTCCTGAGGTGCGGGTCATCAGCCCGGTGGTACTGGTCATCAGCCCGGTGGTACTGGTCCCACGCATCAAGCCTCCAGTGCGTCTCCACAGTCCAGAGCTTCCGGCGACAGTTCCCAGTCCAGAGCTTCCGGCGACAGTTCCCAGTCCGGCGAGCCAGTCCGGCCTCCGGCGACGGGCCACAGTCCGGAACCTCCGGCGACGGGCCACAGTCCGGAACCTCCTGCGACGGGCCACAGTCCGGAGCCTCCAGCGACGGGCCACAGTCCGGGGCCTGCGGCGAGGGTCCCCAGTCCGGGGACTGCGGCGAGGGTCCCCACACCAGAGGCGCCACCAAAGTGGGGGGAGCCAGAGGCGGAGCGGGAGCTACGCCCCGAACCGGAGCCGCCGCCAAGGGTAGATGCCCACCCGGACCCTCCCCTATAGGTTCAGGTTTGCGGCCGGGAGTCCACACCTTTGGGGTGGGGGGGGGGGGGTACTGTCACGCCCTGACCTGAGAGCCGTTTTATTTCTCTATTTGGTTAGGTCAGGGTGTGATGTGTGGTGGGCATTCTATGTGTTGTATTTCTTTGTGTTTGGCCGAGTGTGGTTCCCAATCAGAGGCAGCTGTCGATCGTTGTCTCTGATTGGGAATCATACTTAGGCAGCCTGTTTTGCCACCTTAGTTGTGGGTAGTTGTCTTTGTTAGTGGCCTGTATAGTCCTAGTAAGCTTCACGTTCGTTTTTGGTGTTTCTTGTTTTGTTGGCGACATTCTTAATAAAGAAAAATGTACGCTAACCACGCTGCACCTTGGTCCGGTCATTTCCCTGACGACGTTCGTGACAATGATCTATTTTTGGTTTCATCATGTAATCCAAGAACATGTAATCCAAGCACATCATGTAATCCAAGCACATAAAACAGTTTAGTCCTGACTCTCAACAATGAGTAAAAACAATCAACAACCGTCTTTTTATGTGCATGTTCGCTTTATCATTGTATTGCTATTGCCATTAGTGATTATAGGTCTGTTAAGTAAAATCCTTATTTCTAAACAATTTTATCACACTTTCTTCTCAGAAATTGTGTGTTTTCACCTGTGTTATCTTTGTATCGTTTCTATCTACGGTGCCTTCGGAAAGTATTTAGGTTACAGCCTTATTCTAAAATGGATTAAATCGTTTTTTCTCTTCATGAATCTACACACAATACCCTATAATGACAAAGCAAAAACAGGTTCTTCGATTTTTTTCTCTCCCACATGTACATAAGTATTCCGAGCCTTTACTCAGTACTTTGTTGAAGCACCTTTGGTAGCGATTACAGCCTCGAGTCTTATTGGGTATGACGCTATGAGCTTGACACACCTGTATTTGGGGAGTTTCTCCCATTCTTCTCTGCAGAACCTCTCAAGCTCTGTCAGGTTGGATGGGGAGCGTCGCTGCACAGCTATTTTCAGGTCTCTCCAGAGATGTTTGATCGGGTTCAGGTCCGGGCTCTGGCTGGGCCACTCAAGGACATTCAGAGACTTGTCCCGAAGCCACTCCTGCGCTGTGTGCTTAGGGTTGTTGTCCTGTTGGAAGGTGAACCTTCGCCCCCAGTCTGAGGTCCTGAGCACTCTGGGGCAGGTTTTCATCAAGGATCTCTCTGTGCCTTGCTCCATTCATCTTTCTCTTGATGCTGACTACTCTCCCAGTCCCTGCTGCTGAAAAACATCCCCACAGCATGATGCTGCTACCACCATGCTTCACCATAGGGATGGTGCCAGGTTTCCTTCAGATGTGACGGTTGGCATTCAGGCCAAATAATTCAATCTTGGTTTCATCCTACCATCCTACCAGGGATCTTGTTTCTCATGGTCTGAGTCCTTTAGGTGCCTTTTGGCAAACTCCAAGCGGGCTGTCATGTGCCTTTTACTGTGGAGTGGCTTCCGTCTGGCCACTCTACCATAAAGTCCTGATTGGTGGAGTGCTGCAGAGATGGTTGTCCTTCTGGAAGGTTCTCCACAGAGGAATCTGGAGCTCTGTCAGAGTCATCATCGGGTTCTTGGTCACCTCCCTGACCAAGGCCTTTCTCCCCCGATTGTTCAGTTTGCCCGGGCGTCCAGCTCTTGGAAGAGTCTTGGTGGTTCCAACTTCTTCCATTTAAGAATGATGGAGGCCACTTTGTTCTTGTACCTTCAATGCTGCAGAAATGTTTTGGTTCCCTTCCCCAGATCTGTGCCTCGACACAATCCTGTTTCAGAGCTCTACGGACAATTCCTTCGACCTCATGGCTTGGTTTTTACTCTAGCATGCGCTGCCAACTGTGGGACCTTATATAGACAGGTATATGCCTTTCCAAATCATGTCCCTTCAATTGAATTTACCACAGGTGGACTCCAAGTTGTAGAAACATTTCAAGGATGATCACTGAAAACAGGATGCACCGGAGTTAAATTTTGAGTCTCATAGCAAATGGTCTGAATAGTTATGTAAATAATATTTCTGTACGCAAAAAATCTAAACCTGTTTTCGCTTTGTCATTATGGGGTATTGTTTGTAGATTGCTGAATATTTGTTATATAATCCATTTTAGAATAAGGCTGTAATGTGGAAAAAGTCAAGCGGTCTGAATACTTTCCGAAGGCAGTGTGCTCAGCTGCCCTAATATTCCATACTGGTGTTCAGGTACAAGGAACATGATTGATCCCTGTATTGATTGATATCTGTCAAATGTTACAACTCGTAAACATTGATACATTTGATTATGGTGTCTAAGGTTATGTACTCTCTCAGGCTTTTTTAAATCATTACAGTGAAATGTCCTTATTTTCACTTGCGTTCTTATTTTAGGACAGAAGTAGTCTAGATTTCTGGTGGTTAATTAAACGGTTCTATCTCTCTACCACCCTCTAGTTAGAAACAAATATTTCCCCCCTACTTCTTTCAGAATGGTTTAGTCCTAGCTAGGCTGTAATTTTCCATGCAGCGTTAAACTGTGCTAGTTTGGGGGAGGGGTGGTACTAAGTGTGTCAGGCTGTGCACTCTAGTACTGACCGTGCTTCGAGCCTGAGTTTTTTGCGGGCAAAAAGCAGTCTCTGGGCTGCATGCTTCTGCCAAAGTTACTCAAAAGGTATATTTTGCATTTGTTTTAATAGGTTTTAGTATTTACTGATGTAAATCCTAAAAGGGAGAATCATTTTGTTTCCATCCTTTTGTTCTGAGTGTGTTACATTGTGTTGTTTGTCAGCCTGTGCTGGGTCAGTTTTTCCTGTGTTGAGCCCTGAGGCTGAGACTATGACGGTTTCACTGTGCGCCCAACCTTGCACAAGAACACTCTATGCTGAAACAGATGGAACAGTCCAACCTTAGTCCCCCTCACCCTCCTGCTTTTTTCTTCTTCCTCCCTCTGCTGTTGCTAGTACCCTCAATCAACACAGCCGAACAAATCGCGCGCACGACCTCTGTCCAACGGAAGGCCTACTTCTCCAGACTACTCCTGTTCAAGGTTTACTTGAATTTTAGATTTGAAAGAATCTTGTACACCTATACCCATGTTGCTCTATTCTGACTAGTATCTTGGACTACATTTCAGTATTTCACTTGGCTACTGTTGAAATTTGGTTTTTCTTTGCTAAAGAGTGCTACAGTAACCACGATCCCGAAACGTAGATTATATACGTTTTTTTGTGTTATTTTTAAATCATATTTTGTGCAATGGGGCTGTTTGTTTTGTATTAGGATAAATATTTGTATATATTTTCTGTATTCGTAAAGTAGCATTTTTGGCTTTTAGATTTTCATGCCCTGCTATTTGTGAGAGGGTAGGAACAGTTTGGAGAGAATGCTGGAAGCCTTAAGCATTATGTTAGCAGCAATGCTTTGCGATCAGTCCGAATATGTAAAAAACTTTTGTCTGACAAGTGAAAACTGTATTGAATAATCATTGGCACCGGAACAAGAACAGAAGCTTAAACAGGAAGGTGATATCTTCATATCTACCAAAATGTTCTCCTATTGGTTTCCTGGCTAATGGAGTTCTATTGGGATCTTAGAAAATAAAACTGTAAATGTGACAAATATCCAAACTGGGTCTGATCAACACTGGGATAGGAACACTAATCAAAACTCATGTTGCATGACTCCTCCCGCCTTGCTACTGATTGAAAACACACCTGGCGTATGAAAGGTAGAGATCATCTTGGATCGAGTCCAGTTAACAAACGTCTCATTATTCTGAGGCTGTCATTAGTCTTTGTTGAGGCAGTGAAAAGTAAGTGGAGGAATTCTTGAAGATTTCTGCAGACCACCTAGGTCAGCTAAATCAGTCGTGAATGTAAAATTCACCTTAAAATGTTTACTCAACATTGCTGCGAGCGATAGCCTCCATTTTCCTGTGTCTTGAGAGATCTGAAATCGAAGGGAATTTACACTGAAATAGTCATCTGAATGAAGTTCCTGAAATGTATGCTGGTATCCTGAGGATGCAGCTCTCATAGGCATAGCAACAGAACATTAGAGCACTCTGCACTTGGGTTAAAAGGCTCTGATTAACAGGAGAAAACATTCACTAAATACAATTGTAACTTGGACTAGGCTTGAAGCCCAACCCGTCTCTGCTAACTTTTTGGTTTGACCATATCCTCTCACTGCTGTGTAGCAAGACAGGCAAGAGTTTATTTAATTTGTGTTCGTATTTAATTTGTGTTCGTATTGCCCTATGCTTATGGTTGTAAGATCAGCAGTATTTTACAAGGACTTACATTGACAAATGATAGGAATTGCCTAGCTGTATACCTGCATACTTTTTAAACATAATTTTGAGATGTTTTCCAGTGCATGGACTTTTCAGTCACACCTGTTGCTGATAGGTGTATATAATCGAGCACGCAGCCATGCAATCTCCATAGACAAACATTGGCAGTAGAAGGGCCTTACTGAAGCTCTCAGTGACTTTCAACTTGGCACCGTCATAGGATGCCACCTTTCCAACAAATCAGTTGGTAAAATGTCTGCCTCAGTCGCAAAGTGATAGGCCACACAAGCTCACAGAACGTGACCGCCGAGTGCTGAAGCATGTCGCGTGTAAAAATTGTCTGTCCTCCGTTGCAACTCTCACTACCGAGTTTCAAACTGCTAATGGAAGCAACTTCATCACAAGAACTGTTCGTCGGGAGCGGCATGAAATGGAAACCTATTTCACAAGCCTAAGATCACCATGCGCAATGCCAAGCGTCGGCTGGAGTGGTGTAAAGCTCGCCACCATTGGACTCTGGAGCAGTGAAAACGCGTGCTCTGGAGTGACAAATCACATTTCACCATCTGGCAGTCCGACGGACGAATCTGGGCTTGGTGGATGCCAGGAGAACGCTACCTGCCTGAATGCATAGTTTCAACTCAAGTTTGGTGGAGGAATAATGGTCTGGGGCTATTTTTCTTGGTTCGGGCTTGGCCCCTTAGTTCCAGTGAAGGGAAATCTTAATGCTACAGCATACAATTACATTCCAGACGATTCTGTGCTTCCAACTTTGTGGCAACAGTTTGGGGAAAGCCCTTTCCTGTTTCAGCATGGCAATGCCCCTGTGAACAAAGCGAGGTTCATACAGAAATGGTTTGTAGAGATTGGTTTGGAAGAACTTGACTGGCCTGCACAGCGCCCTGACCTCAACCCCATAAAACACCTTTGGGGTGAATTGGAACGCCAACTGCGAGCCAGGCCTAATCGCCCAACATCAGTGCCCGACCTCACTAATGCTCTTGTGGCTTGTGGCTGAATGGAAGCAAGTCCCCGCAGCAATGTTCCAACATCTAGTGGAAAGCCTTCCCAGAAGATTTTAGGCTGGTTTAGCAGAAATGGGGGGACCAACTTAATATGAAAGCAGGTGTCCACATACTTATATTTATAATGCGCTGCAATCACGGATGTGCCCATACATTTTTTAAGCCTTTCTTCATTTTACACATCTGTGAATTGTGCTGCTGTTTGGCCACACCCCTCTAGAATTGTTGTGAGCTATGAACAGAACACAGTACTAGTCAAGTACTAGCCTAGTAAATCACTAGTGTTTGTCAGAGGAGACAAACATTACCAAAGGAATAGAAGCAAGGACAAGATGGTGATGAGGAGTCTTTTTTACCCCAGTTTGGAGGTATACAGTGGACAGTTTACAGCTATTGCAGACCAGAAACCAATCATCTATGGCCCACATCAATCAGTAAATGCTGCAGTATATAGTACAGTGGAGGACTAGCTTGAACCGCATCATGGAGCTTCAGGAGAAAATATACCCAAACTAAATACATTTAACCTAATTGATCAGCATAACCTCACACAACATTATGTGGGATGGATGAGGAAGTACATCATAACTACATCGTTTTTACAAAAAAAATGTTTTTTTCCAAACTTAAACTAACCCTTTATACAAATAACTTACGAAACCTATGCAAAATTTGGCATATGGTGCAAATAACTTATTAACATGGATGTGACTTGATACACTATTGTACTACAGTGGATTGGATGCGTGTTCAGTTAGCAGCGTGTGAGGGCTCAGCTTGGCTGGCTGAGCACACATCAGAGCTGGTGGCCATTTTGTTTTTTCTGCAGTGAATCCAGAATGCGGGTAATGAAAGAGTGGGGGAGGGGAAGACTGCGCAGAGTGCAATAACATTGGAATGTGAACTGAGTCGTTGTAACATAATAGAATGTGATTTCACCTTATTCGTTTTATATCAAGGAAACTCATATCAGAGGTGAGAAAATCATATGATAATAGTTGATATAGTAAATGAATGAGGCAAAATGTTACTGAACGTATTATTTTTCATCATCCATTCGAAGGCCATTTTTTAAGTCGAAGGACATAATAAAAATGTTTGATAAATGATCAAACTCAAAATAGATCTCGAAAACCCCCCTTATCTGTATTGATATGAGGGGTAGCTGCGCGCTTAGTTGTAACAGAGTGTAATTGGTATGTAAGCTAGCGTAGCCTGCAGCTCTGTCTGCCTAGAGCTGTAACTTAGTTTGCACACTCTGTGTAAAGGACGCGCTCTCTCTGTGTGTAGGTTGCTTAACGGATGTTGTAAAATTTCTGTGACTGTTTGTCATGTGATACCAGGCTGCACATTGAAGTCAAAGGCACATGGGGTGGGGCCACCAGCAACGTGGCCTATTTATATAGCTGTAAGCAGTCTACTGCAGTCTGTCTAGGCAGCAATGCAGCAACAATGCAGTAGACTGTTGTACCTGGAACTGATACAATAATGCAGTTTCTTGGGCCTGGAACTTATTGAGTTTACAGGGCCAAACTAAAGCACCTGATGACCTAGCTCAATTTAATATGCTGGGTGAAAATCAATTGGTTCGGATAGCAGTATCTGCCAATTTCTGAGAAACATTTAGAAAAAATAACCTGCTCCTCACCTCAATATCATGGTTATTTTGTTGTTTCGCAGATGTGTTCGTTATTTGGAAACCACTGCATTTTGATGAGTGATAATGTCAAGTACTACTAGTGACGTGCGTAACCTGTCCCTATGGAAAGTAAAATGTCACTTGGGATCAGACAGCAATGCTAGGTAACAGTTTCACTACGTCAACTAGAATGGTGTATCGTAACTAGGCTAAAGGCCTATTGCTCCATGTGTAGGTTGCTATGACCAAATAGTTTGAATATTTTTGTATAGTATTAGTCAGTTTTTCTTTTTTTATATCTAATTTTTATAGTATTTTACAGTTTCTCTGACTGCTGTCTGTAATTTCTGCTCATATTTGGACTGTTCAGGCGAGGCAGATGGTTAATCATCTTCCATTATTCACACTGTAGTTTGTCCGTGCCTTTAGCTTGGAATTCATTCTTTTTATGTTTTATCTCTGTATTGCTCCTGTGGAGCCTTCTGCACAAACTGATCAGTTCTGTGCCGAAAATGTACTTTCAATGCTTCATTTTGTCGTCATCCTCTGTGTGAAGCCTGTTGTGCGAGTTTGTCTGTGTGTTTGGTGGTTGTTCTAGAAAATTGTGAAAAGATTATCTGGACATTTCAAGGTGTATCTTGAAGCACAGAAGCCTAAGTAATGATGGTACATCTCATTCGTGAAGACTAGCCTACCCTTTTTTGGCTGGTTTTTGGCCATTGTGGAATGTCAAACTGTCAGGAGCTTTGCAACACCCACGGCCTGTTCTATTATTAATTATTACGGCCACCATCTCTTGACTAGTAAAACATGTCTGCAACTTGTTTTTTTATGATGTACTTATTAATGAAAGGCTCTATATGTTGCTGAAATGTGCTTTAAGTCGTTACATTTAATTAATAATAAATACGTTTTTTCCCCCTCTAGGTTATTAGATCCTGTTGGTGTCAAATCCATGATCGGAAACCTCCAGGTGAGATATTATTTTAAATCTAATATAATATAGGACCACTGAAACCCCTAGGTCACATTTGACTAAATACAAAAATCCATATGAATGTCATATTTTGTATATTGGCCTATTGTTCTTAATGATTGTATCAATGTCACTGTAACTATGAGAAAATGACTGTCAGCAGAAATATAAACTCCATAAGCACAAATTGGAACCTAGCCCCGACGCTGGAATGCGTTCGACAATTGGAACTGTATAAGGTAAATCATGCAGTCCTTGCATAACTCTTCCTCACTGTTGCCAACGGAGCCTGTATCTAGGGGCCCTGATTGGCTGAGGAAAAGGACCAATAGGAGCGAAGGGGAGGGACAAAAACAAGTAATGTTGCTGCCATCCTCTGGGATAATGTCATATCCGTGCTGCAGACTGGGCCGGCTGTGTTGGATTTGACAACGCAAAAGCTTGTCAGCCAATTGAAGAGAGGGATAGTGTTCTTACAGTGAAAAGTATAGTCTTCTGTCATGTTAGTGTGTTCGTCACCCCTGGACCACATGGCATCTCAAGTTTGCAATCCTGAGGACAAAAAGTTGTGAGCGAACATGCTGGACTAAACTTCAGTGGAGAGGAAGCTGGACTTGAGACAATTTTGATAGACTTCTGCTGAGTCACTCTTTCTGCTGAAATTGACTCTTGTATAGAATGGTTCTGTTTGCTGAGCTCACAGTGAAAAAGAACCTTCTAGAATAGAACAAAGAGGGGAAAAACATACCAACAGGGTTCTACAGTGACCCCTAGTGGTGTCCCAGAACACTGCATTGATTTGGCCTTAAAGATAGCTAATCTGTACCCATTGTAGTGGGTAGAAGCTAGGTGGGTGGTGCAGGCGCTGTTAGCATTCCCGAGGAGGATTCTTTCGTGACCCGTTCCAACTAACATCCCCATCCCTCCTTGTCACTCCTCAGGTTAAAATGGAAGTTGCTGTGGCAGAAGAGAAGAAGAAGATATTCCGAGCCAGGAAAACCATGAAGATAAGCGACCGCCAGCAACTGGAGTCTCTCCACAGCACATTGTCGTCCCCCGTCCCGCCCCTGTCCAATTCCAATTCCAGCTCTCCCCCTCCCCGTAGCCCACTGACGAACGGTACGCACACAGAGGATGCACAGAAGGGGGCAGACAGAGAGCAAAACGACGTTACGGTGACATCTCGTTCCACAACCCCAGTCTCCCCTACCTCCCTGACCTCTCGATCCCCTCCCCTTGCTCTTTCTCTATCGTTGTCTCCCTCCCCACCAACCTCCCAAAGCCCCAAAGCCAAGGAAGATGCCACTCCCTCCCCCTCATCGCCATTCCACAACCTAAACGACGTACTGAAAAAGATGGAGGAAGAGGGAAAGAAAAGCGAGTGTTCCACGTCCCCTTCCAATAAAGACAAGGAAGGAAAGGATACAGAGATGGAGGTGGCAAAGACGGACGAGAAAGAAGAGAAAGCACCTGAGACTGAGAAAGAGGTTTGTATGAGAACGAGTGAGAGGAGCTGAAATATGGATAAATGGGAAACATTGGAAGTTAAGGAAAATGGGGGTTATAGTTGAAAAGTGTTGAAGTTGGCATTGTTAGGGGTCCAAGCACCGCGAGTAGGATTTTTTTCTATCCATGTGTTTGTTGAGTTTGGCGGCTAAAATACAAACTTACCTGGATGTTCTCTTCTCCAGGAGGCCTGCACTACAACTGGAAAGAGCCATGAGGACCAAGCCCCTATGGATCAGTATCCTCTGGACTCTCCATTCTCTCCCGTCTCACTCGCCATGTCTGACAAAGAGTCTGGGAAGGAAAAGATGACAGAGCAGAAAGAAGACACCGTGGCCATGGAAACGGATACGGACAAGGACCATACAGAGACCAAGGCCTCTGAGGCCTCCACTTCCACGGAAGAGAAACCTTCCTCCCCCAAGGCCGCTACCATGGCCCTCCCTGTTCCCACCCCCTCCCCCTCTGCTGCCCCTGAGCCGGATCAGGACATCAAAGAAGAGTTGGTGAAGAAGGGAGAGAAGAAGAAAGACGATAGTCAGAAAGAGAAGGAAGGAGTAACGAAGGAGGAAAAGATGGAGGTAGTTTCTGTGAAAAAGGAGATGAAAAAGGAGAAACAGAATGTTGCCGGGTGTTCTACCTCATCTCTTACCTCCTCCACCTCTACATCCACAAGTGACAAAGGTATGAAATGATAGAATCTGCAAGACCTGAAAAATCATCCAGAGTTGACTGACACTACTATGCCAGCTATGTTTCAGTTTCAACAATACAGGAAAAACATCAAAAATGTATAACATACACACAAGCATACTGCACAGGAAATTAAATCACATGACCATTAACCAAAGTAATCTGATTAAACTAAACCAGAACACTTTGTCTCAACAGGGGTGAAGGTGAAGGAGGAAAAGAGCTCCTCTTCTGGACAGAAGCGTCCCTTGTTGGAAGGTGACGAGAAAGATGGAGGGAAGGTTGAAAGAGATGGGAAGAGGCAGAAGGTGCAGGGCGTGGAGTTGGAAGCTCAGCTCGAGTTGAAAATCACCGCGAAAGGTGGCAGTCGCCTAAAACTTGAAAAGGTTGGTCTGGCTGGAATTGATGATACCTGTTCTCACGTATTAGCATTTTACCCACAGGTTTAAGACTTTACCCCCAGTCAGGTATAAAGTTACTCTCAAACAATATTGCCCCACACTATCTAGCCCTAAATTGCATCTTGAGCTCATCCTACGTTTCTCTTCTTCTCAGGTTCTGCAGAAAATGGTTGAGGAGCGGTTGAGGGCGCTGCAGCTCACCGTCTTCGACCAAGGTTTACAGGAGCTAAAAGACCGGGTAGAAAAGATTGATTGTGCCACAAAACACCAGAGCACCCTTAACACACTACAGGTAAGCTAGCTACATGTTAAACTACTAGTAACGGTTATGTTACAAGTCGATTTGACAATAGTCATTAGTCACAACAGTCAGAAATAGTCGTCAATGGTTATAGTCAGCAATAGTCATAGTTTTCAATAGTCACAAAATTCAGAAATGCTCATTAAAATCCTTACAAATGGAAAGTCTCACAGGTTCTCACTGTTTCTTACCCTTTTTCAGGCCAAGATTGCTAGATTAGCAAAGAAATTCGGAGAAGCCAACCAGGCCTCGGAGAACAAAAGAAAACAGGAGGTAAGAAATGTTGTCTCAGATATATTTTTGAAAGTCATCTACTACTCATCGATATTAGTTAAAACTGCAATATGTAACTTTTTGGGTGACACGACCAAATTCACATAGAATTGTGAGTTATTGAGATCTGTCATTCTCATTGAAAACAAGTCTAAGAAGCGGTAGTTCTGTTTATTTCTATGCTTCCCGTTCGAAATATTTGTTTTTGCGTCTTTTGCGTTTGGTTTTATACACCAGCTTCAAACAGCTGAAAATACAATATTTTTGGTTATGGAAAATATATTTCACAGTGGTTTAAATGGTACAATGATTCTCTACACTATACTTGCTTGTTTTGTCACATAAACTAAAATTAGGTGAACAATTTGAATTTTAGCAACCAGGAAATGGCTGAACGAATTCTGCATATTGCACCTTTAATATCAAACAGACAATTAAATAAAAATTGCTGAGGGTGTTAGCTAAAGGTGTCACCATGGCGTGTGTTCGCAGGCACTAACGTCCCCTGTTGCCAAGGCTGCACCTGCTACAAACACCATTCCGACACAACGGTAAGAGTTCGGTCCTACTGCCAATGTACTACTTCCTCATTTAGAAAAGCTTTTAGTCATTTGAATGCATTTCCTCCTGTGAATCACAAGTGAACAGTAATCAAAAACGGGATTGCATTGCCTCTAGTCTTATGAAGATGTTGGTTTCAATCATTCTTTTAGTTTGTTTGCAGTCTTGTGTTAATCACCATTGGCAATCATGGATGGCAATTCCAAAACTTTCACATATTCCATAGTTTCCTTTTTTTCCCATCTCTTATGACAGCACATTCCCATTGCTTGTATTCTCCAGCATAAAAATGTATTTTCTGTATTTGTAATTCAAATCATGCAGAAGGAAAGCTGTGTGTTAGTCATTGCATGGGGCTATACTAGCTATCATTGTGCCTTTGTATCAACGTGACAATACCGGCCTGAAGCCAATGAATGCCACACGTGGAGTCAATCACAACGTGTGATTGAATGTGTGGTGACTCTGCACAGGATCGTTGTCAATAATACTGAGGCTGGATTAAATTCTCGGGGAGATTGGATTAAAAAGCAACAACATCCGCTAAAAACCATAATAACGGGAAACAAAGATGATACCTTTCGAGGGTATTCTCTGATGTACAAGACCGACTTCTTTTTTGTTCGCTTAGTGCCTACCCGTCAGGCATTTTCAAACCAAAATCCCCACATGAAATCAATCATCATTTTGCTTTGGATAAAACAAACGAACAGCGGTTCGGTTTTTGCGTCTTTTCTTTTGCACACCACCATGGTTCCAGGTCCTGAGTCTTGTGACGTTATACAATGCGCCAAAGCTTGAGAAAACAAGCTTTTAAAAGCTGTGCAGACAGTGTTCACAGCACCCGATCCAACTGCACCTCTCCTCTCAACAGCGTGCTCCGAATGCATCCAAAGCTGGAGCTGCAGTCTGAAGAGGGGGCATGGCGGAGAGGGGAGCTGGCGACCTCTATTGGTTGGATTAAGAATGAAATGAAGGAGGAGGAAGAATCCGAAGAAGAGTATGAAGAGATATCTGAGGAAGAGGAATTTGAGAAGCCTTCATTCAACCTAAGACACCAGCCTGCTAGAAGAGATGGGTCACAGCAGCAGTCACCACAGCAACCGAGTGGAGGAACTAGGGTTCGTTCAGACATAATGCTGCGTCCCATCTCCACGGACAAGGAGAGACAGCTTTACCTGCGCTCGAAGAATGCTGCCAGGAAGGCCAGATCCGATCGTTATGCAGTATTCCTGTTCCGGAACCTGGTCTCGTACGAGAACTACGTGAAGTGGGTCACCACGGTGAACTACGTCGGAACGTTGGGCAAAGACGCGCTGCCCGTTAACCTGCGCGAAACCATGAAGAAATATTTGGAACAAAGGTTCAACAAACTGTATGCCAGAGACTGGAAGAAGATCAGGGACTCCATCAATGAGATCCTGAGAGTGAAGAGACTACAGTTCTTCTTTGAATCAGACTTTAACTTGACTTAAACATGTTTGATTGGGAAGGTGCCATTTTCCACAGTAGTCGTGTTGCACTTTTATGTTTTGTATGGAATTATGGAAACGACATAGTCTTGAGATAGTTGCAATCGTCACTTTTATTTTACCAACGTTAACAGTAATATAATTGCATTCTAGCCCCATGAAACATTTTATTTGTTCATAATATTTCCAGTTCCTAATGTACTGAACTAAATAAAGGTCTGGAATTACTATATATAAAAAACATGTAATATATCATTACAACACAAATGTATACCAAAATGTTTTCTTTAATGTACAGTACCAAAAATGTTAAACAACCTGCAAACACTTCATGATTTTCATAACAGAATAACACAAACAACTCAAGAATGATACCTATACACTAAACAAGTCCTCAAGGAATTCGTAAAAATTCAATGCAAAAAAGTACAAACAACAGAATACACATAACAAACACACACAAAAATATCTGTAAACACATCATAATGTTACAAACACAGGGGGGGAAACTGAAGAAGACCGAGCCAGAAGACAGAATAATAGTAGACTGGCAAAGTGTGGCAAAGAGGTCGCCAAATTACAGGAAGACTTTTTCTCTGGTCTGTCTCAATATGATCTCTGACCTATTTTTAAACAAGCCAACTGAATGCAAATCACATCTCTTTCAATTACCTTAAATTATTTTGGAAAAAATTATTAAACTCAATGCAAACACACATCTTTCCAACAGGGCAGTAGCAGCTGTCGTAAAGCAGCCCATGACTAGCCCAGTCTCTACCAACCTTACAGGTAAGACCTCCCTTACCTGTCAATAGGATGTTTCACCTATCATGGGGATTGAATGACCCTGAGATCAAGTTATGAGATAAAGAACAACACCAACTGATAGTGCGTTCTGACCTGTCATGGAATAGGATTTTAAAGTTAAAATCTAAACTCGCCATTCCTTTCCTCTCTCCTGTTGTCTTTCCAGTTACTCCGGTGAAGCAGCCCAAACCTGTCCCCACTACCACTACGACCACTGCCATGGTAACACAGGGCTCCATCCTGCAGCTGATCCCCACCTCCTCTAGCTCCGCCTCCCTGTGCACCGTCACCTCCCAGAGCGGCCCCACCGGCACCCTGCTCCTCAAGACCACCTCTGGCTCCAACGTGGTGGGCCAGAATGGCCAGCCGCTCCTCATCCAGCTGCCTCTCTCTGCCATGGCCAACGGCGGGGCCGGAACCCTGGTCAACATCCCTGTCTCCTCCTTCGCCGCAGTCAACTCGCTCAACAAGGCCAAGACCACTACTCCCACCACTACCTATATCCTCAAGGCCGGCCCCACCACCTCCACCATGGCCGGCCCCACCACCTCCACCATGTCCTTGCAGCCCATCTCCACTACCCAGCTCTCCCCAGCCATGTCCCCAGCCCAGATGACCCTGGCTCGGGCTGTGTACCAGGGGGGCACTGGGGGAATCAGTACGCCCAGTGCTGGGATGTCAGTGACCACAGCCAGGGCGCCGGTTCAGGCGTCCTCTGGTCCAGCCGCTACGGGCTCGGCAGCTCCAGGACCTCCTTCGGGGACGGCTATGACGTCAAAGACAGGTGAGTTTTCTAGCAACAGGCCTGATAACAATATCCTATACTGTATGTGGACAAAAATAATAATTGCATTTATATATACAGTTGAAGTCGGACGTTTACATACACTTTAGCCAAATACATTTAAAATCAGTTTTTCACAATCCTGTCATTTAATCCTAGTAAAAATTCCCTGTCTTAGGTCAGTTAGGATCACCACTTTATTTTATGAATGTGAAATGTCAGAATAATAGTAGAGAGAATTATTTATTTCAGCTTTTATTTCTTTCATCACATTCCCAGTGGGTCAGAAGTTTAGTATTTGGTAGCATTGCCTTTAAATTGTTTAACTTCTTTGATATAGGGTGCAGCATTTTCACTTTTGGATCAATTGCGTGCCCATAGTGAACTGCCTCCTACTCTGTCCCAGATGCTAATATATGCATATTATTATTACTATTGGATAGAAAACACTCTGAAGTTTCTAAAACTGTTTGAATGATGTCTGTGAGTTTAACCTGTTATGGCTGCAGCCCGACACCGGTACACCTATGACAACATCCAGCTCAAGTGCAGGGCGCGAAATTCAAAATCTATTTTTTTTTTAAATATTTAACTTTCACACATTAACAAGTCCAATACAGCATTTGAAAGATAAACATCTTGTCAATCCAGCCAACATGTCCGATTTTTTTAATGTTTTACAGAGAAAACACCACATATATTTATGTTAGCTCACCACCAAATACAAAAGAGGACAGACATTTTTCACAGCACAAGTATGATGCAAGTAGCATGCACAAGCCAACCTAACTAACCTAGAACTAACCTAAATAACCTAGAAAAAACTACCTCAGATGACAGTCCTATAACATGTTACACAATAAATCTATGTTTTGTTCAAAAAATTTGCATATTTTAGCTATAAATCAGTTTTACATTACTGCTACCATCATAGCTACAGTCAGAAATCGCACGGGAGTAGCCAGAGAAAATACAGACACCAACGTCAACTACTAATTACACATCATAAAACATTTCAGAACAATATATGGTGGATAGCTAATGAAAGACAAATATCTGGTGAATACAGCCAATATTTCCGATTTTTGAAGTGTTTTACAGCGAAAACACAATATATCGTTATATTAGCTTACTACAATAGCTAGCACACAGCAGCATTGATTCTAGTCAAACGGTAGCATAGCACAGTTCGACAGATATATGAAAAAGCATCCCAAATTGGGTCCTTATCTTTGTTGATCTTCCATCAGAATGTTCTCCAAGGGGTCCTTTGTTCAGAAACGTCTTTATTTCGATCCAGAACGAACGATTTCCCTCTTGAATTAGCAAGCACACTGGCAGTGCGACGCTAACCTCTCCATCTTGACAAAATTCTTGCGTCGCATCACGTCTAAAGTCCAGAATAAATTTCAATAATATAATTAAACTATATTGAAAAAACATACTTTAGGAAGATATTGTGACATGTATCGAATAAAATCGAAGCCAGAGATCATATTCACCTTTAACGAGTGTTTTCCAGGAGCCGAGTCCAGGTCCTACTTCGTGCCCAGAAAAAAAAATAAAGTGCGCAAGTCTCACTCCAAGAGGTTGTGTTCAATCCCAGGACGAGATAATCAAGTCATTTCTGCTCTCACTTCCGCATGACACCCAGAGGAAGGCGTATGACGTGTTTCTACAGTCCTAAGTGACATGCCCTTTTATAGACAAGGTCTTGAAGAGCGACATCGATTTTGGAAATCTCACTTCCGGATAGGAAATGGGCTGTAAAAATAGTTCTGTTCCACTTAGAGAAATAAATAAAACGGTTTTAGAAACTAGAGACTGTTTTCTATCCAATAGTAATAATAATATGCATATTGTAAGAGCAAAAATTAAGAGGCCGTTTGAAAATTGGCACATATTTTCCAGTTTTTTCAATACGCCCCCTGCAGCCATAACAAGATAACAGAACTCATATGGCAGGCAAAAACCTGAGAAAAAATCCAAACAGGAAGTGAGAATTCTGAGGCTGGTCGATGTTAAACTCATCGCCTATTCAATTCCCTGTAATAAATGGATCTGTTTGCACTTCCTACGCCTTCCACTAGATGTCAACAGTTGGTAGAACGTTGAATGAAGTTTATACTGTGTTGTGGGGCCGGATGGGAGGGGAATGAGTCAGTGGTCTGGCAGATTGCCAGTTCCTGGTCATGCGCTTTCCTCATGATATCGCCTTGCGTTCCATAACTTCTACAGACATGAAGGAATGCTCCGGTTGGAACGTTATTGGATATATATGATAACAACATCCTGAAGATTGATTCTCTACTTACTTTGACCAGTTTATTCGACTTGTAATATAACTTTTTTAAGTTTTCGTCCAACGTTTGCCTGCATCTGCGCGAGCGTTTGGACACGTGTACTACACATGCTAGCAAAAGTAGCTACTTGGACATAAGTAATGGACATTATCGAACAAAATAATGATTTATTGTGGAGCTAGGATTCCTTGGAGTGCATTCTGATAAAGATGATCCAAGGTAAGGGAATATTTATGATGTAATTTCGTATTTCTGTTGACTCCAACATGGCTGAGAAATGTTGTTAAATCTGAGCGCCGTCTCAGATTATTGCATGGTGTGCTTTTTACGTAAAGTTTTTTTGAAATCTGACACAGCGGTTGCATTAAGAACAAGTGTATCTTTAATTCTATGTAAAACATGTATCTTTCATCAAAGTTTATGATGAGTATTTCTGTTATTTGACGTGGCTCTCTGCAATTTCTCCGGATATTTTGGAGGCATTTCTGAACATGGCGCCAATGTAAACCGAGATTTGTGGATATAAATATGCACATTATCGAACAAAACATAAATGTATTGTGTAACATGGTGTCCTATGAGTGTCATCTGATGAAGATCATCAAAGGTTAGTGATTAATTTTATCTCTATTTATGCTTTTTGTGACTACTATCTTTTGCTGGGAAAATGGCTGTGTTTTTCTGTGGCTATGTACTGAGCTAACATAATTGTTTGGTGTTCTTTCCCCGTAAATCCTTTTTGAAATCAGACATGTTGGCTGGATTCACAACGTGTAGCTTTAATTTGGTGTCTTTCATGTGTGATTTCATGAAAGATAGATTTTTTAGTAATATATTTGAATTTGGCGCGCTACATTTTTTCTGGGTTTTGGCCAAGTGGGACGCTACCGTCCCACATATCCCAGAGAAGTTAACTTGGGTCAAACGTTTCGGGTAGCCTTCCACAAGTTTCCCACAATAAGTTGGGTGAATTTTGGCCCATTCCTCCTGACAGAGCTGGTGTAACTGGGTCAGGTGTGTAGGCCTCCTTGCACGCACACGCTTTTTCAGTTCTGCCCACAAATTTTCTACAGGATTGAGGTCAGGGCTTTGTGATGGCCACTCCAATACCTTGACTTTGTTGTCCTTATGCCATTTTGCCAGAATTTGGAAGTATGCTTGGGGTCATTGTCCATTTGGAAGACCCATTCGCGACCAAGCTTTAACTTCCTGACTGATGTCTTGAGATGTTGCTTCAATATATATCCACCAAATTTTTCTTCCTCGTGATGCCATCTATTTTGTGAAGTGCAGCAGTCCCTCCTGCAGCAAAGCACCCCCACAACATGATGCTGCCACCCCCGTGCTTCACGGTTGGGATGGTGTTCTTCGGCTTGCAAGCCACCCTTTTTTCCTCCAAACATAACGATGGTCATTATGGCCAAACAGTTATATTTTTGTTTCATCAGACCAGAGGACATTTCTCCAAAAAGTACAATCTTTGTCCCCCTGTGCAGTTGCAAACCGTTGTCTGGCTTTTTTATGGCGGTTTTGGAGCAGTGGCTTCTTCCTTGCTGAGCGGCCTTTCAGAAAATAATGTCATAGCTTTTGAAGCTTCTGACATCATTTGAGTCAATTGGAAGTGTACCTGTGGATGTATTTCAAGGCCTGCCTTCAAACTCAGTGCCTCTTTGCTTGACATCATGGAAAAATCTAAAGAAAAATAATTATAGACCACCACAAGTTTGGTTCATCCTTGGGAGCAATTTCCAAATGCCTGAAGGTACCATGTTCATCTGTACAAACAATAGTATGCAAGTATAAACACCATGGGACCACGCAGCCATCATACCGCTCAGGAAGGAGACGCATTCTGTCTCCTAGAGATGAACGTACTTTGGTGCGAAAAGTGAAAATCAATCCCAGAACAACAACAAAGGACCTTGTGAAGATGCTGGAGGAAACAGGTACAAAAGTATCTATATCCAAGGTAAAACGAGTCCTATATCGACATAACCTGGAATTTTCCAAGCTGTTTAAAGGCACAGTCAAGTTAGTGTATGTACACTTCTTACCCACTGGAATTGTGATACAGTGAATTATAAGTGAAATAATCTGTCTGTAAACAATTGTTGGAAATATTACTTGTGTCATGCATAAAGTAGATGTCCTAACCGATTTGCCAAAACTATAGTTTGTTAACAAGAAATTTGTAGAGCGGTTGAAAAACTAGTTTTAATGACTCCAACCTAAGTGTATGTAAACTTCCGACTTTCAAAGGGCGCAAAGCACATCCACTTGCGATGTGTAGCACCCAATGCAGCAAAATCCAAAAACCTGTTGTAAAAGAGAATATTATCTAACTGTTTTCTTTTCTATTTCTGTTCCATCCCTTTCAGATAACCAAGCAACAAGCTCTACTCCAACCAAAACGGGGGCTCGACCCAAAGGCTCCTTCATAGACCTCACTGAGGAGGAGGAGGAGGAAGAGGATGATGATGTGCTAGGTGAGAATGAATCCCAAAACCATCTCCAAATTCCTCCCTCTCAACTCCAGAGAGGTCCACTAAATGATTGATTTATGTGCTCTAAAATAGTGACTATTGTTGCTAATGATGTGAATGATTCTGGCTAAATAAATATTAATTGAATTCCCTCTTCTGTCCTCTTCTTAATTCCTTCTCTTTCATTCTGCAGTGACTGGTGTGAGAAAGGCCATTACGACTGCGGTATCGTCATCTTCAGTTACCCAGCGATCTACTGGACCTCCTCCGCTGATCAGCACTCCTAGTGGTGAGGCCTGCACGTTACATAGTCATTGATATTGACAATATACACAGGCAGTTAGGAAAGCTAAGGCTAGCTTTTTCAAACAGAAATTTGCATCCTGTAGCACAAACTCAAAAAAGTTCTGGGTCACTGTAAAGTCCCTGGAGAATAAGAGCACCTCCTCCCAGCTGCCCACTGCACTGAGGCTAGGAAACACTGTCACCACCACTGATAAATCCACTATAATTGAGAATTTCAATAAGCATTCTTCTACGGCTGGCCATGCTTTTCACCTGGCTACCCCTACCCCGGTCAACTGCCCGGCACCCCCCACAGCAACTCGCCCAAGCCTCCCCATTTCTCCTTCAGCCAAATCCAGATAGCTGATGTTCTGAAAGAACTGCAAAATTTGGACCCCTACAAATCAGCCAGGCTAGACAATCTGGACCCTCTCTTTCTAAAATGATCGGCCAAAATTGTTGCAACCCCTATTACTAGCCTGTTTAACCTCTCTTTCGTATCGTCTGAGATTTCCAAAGATTGGAAAGCTGCCGCGATCATCCCCCTCTTCAATGGGGGAGACACTCTAGACCCACACTGCTACAGACCTATATCTATCCTACCCTGCCTTTCTAAGGTCTTCGAAAGCCAAGTTAAAAACAGATTACCGACCATTTCGAATCCCACCGTACCTTCTCCGCTATGCAATCTGGTTTCAGAGCTGGTCATGGGTGCACCTCAGCCATGCTCAAGGTCCTAAACGATATCATAACCGCCATCGATAAGAGACATTACTGTGCAGCCATATTCATCGACCTGGCCAAGGCTTTCGACTTTGTCAATCACCACATTCTTATCGTCAGACTAAACAGCCTTGGTTTCTCAAATGACTGCCTCGCCTGGTTCACCAACTACTTCTCAGATAGAGTTCAGTGTGTCAAATCGGAGTACCTGTTGTCTGGACCTTTGGCAGTCTCTATGGGGGTGCCACAGGGTTCAATTCTCGGGCCGACTCTCTTCTCTGTATACATCAATGATGTCGCTCTTGCTGCTGGTGATTCTCTGATCCACCTCTACGCAGACGACACCATTCTGTATACTTCTGGCCCTTCTTTGGACACTGTGTTATCTAACCTCCAGACGAGCTTCAATGCCATACAACACTCCTTCCGTTGCCTCCAATTGCTCTTAAATGCAAGTAAAACTAAATGCATGCTCTTCAACCGATCACTGCCCGCCCGTCCAGCATCACTACTCTGGACGATTCTGACTTAGAATATGTGGACAACTACAAATACCTAGGTGTCTGGGTAGACTGTAAACTCTCCTTCCAGACTCACATTAAGCATCTCCAATCCAAAATTAAATCTAGAATCTGCTTCCTATTTCGCAACAAAGCATCCTTCACTCATGCTGCCAAACATACCCTTGTAAAACTGACCATCCTACCGATCCTCGACTTCGGCGATGTCATTTACAAAATAGCTTCCAACACTTTACTCAACAAATTGGATGCAGTCTATCACAGGCCATCCGTTTTGTCACCAAAGCCCCATATACTACCCACCATTGCGACCTGATCGCTCTCGTTGGCTGGCCCTCGCTTCATACTCGTCGCCAAACCCACTGGCTCCAGGTCATCTACAAGTCTTTGCTAGGTAAAGCCCCGCCTTATCTCAGCTCACTGGTAACCATAGCAGCACCCACCCGTAGCACGTGCTCCAGCAGGTATATTTCACTGGTCACCCCCAAAGCCAATTCCTCCTTTGGCCGCCTTTCCTTCCAGTTCTCTGCTGCCAATGACTGGAACAAACAGCAAAAATCACTGAAGCTGGAGACTAGAGGTCGACCGATTTATGATTTTTCAACGCCGATACCGATCATTGGAGGACCAAAAAAAGCCGATACCGATTAATCGGTTGATTTTTATATATATATATATTTGTAATAATGACAATTACAACAATACAGAATGAACACTTATTTTTACTTAATATAATACATCAATAAAATCTATTTAGTCCAAATAAATAATGAAACATGTTCAATTTGGTTTTAAATAATGCAAAAACAAAGTGTTGGAGAAGAAAGTAAAAGTGCAATATGTGCCATGTAAAAAAGCTAACGTTTAAGTTCCTTGCTCAGAACATGAGAACATATGAAAGCTGGTGGTTCCTTTTAACATGAGTCTTCAATATTCCCAGGTAAGAAGTTTTAGGTTGTAGTTATTATAGGACTCTTTCTCTCTATACCATTTGTATTTCATATACAGTGGGGCAAAAAAGTATTTAGTCAGCCACCAATTGTGCAAGTTCTCCCACTTAAAAAGATGAGAGAGGCCTGTAATTTTCATCATAGGTACACTTCAACTATGACAGACAAAATGAGGGGGAAAAAATCCAGAAAATCACATTGTAGGATTTTTTATGAATTTATTTGCAAATTATGGTGAAAAATAAGTATTTGCTCAATAACAAAAGTTTATCTCAATACTTTGTTATATTCCCTTTGTTGGCAATGACAGAGGTCAAACGTTTTCTGTAAGTCTTCACAAGGTTTTCACACACTGTTGCTGGTATTTTGGCCCATTCCTCCATGCAGATCTCCTCTAGAGCAGTGATGTTTTGGGGCTGTTGCTGGGCAACACGGACTTTCAACTCCCTCCAAAGATTTTCTATGGGGTTGAGATCTGGAGACTGGCTAGAACTTGCTCAATTGGTGGCTGACTAAATACTTTTTTGCCCCACTGTATAAATGCAAAAATATAAATGCAACAATTTCTAAGATTTTATGGAGTTACAGTTCATATGAGGAAATCAGTCAATTGAAATGAATTCATTAGGCCTTAATCTATGGATTTCACATGCTGGAAATACAGATATGCATCTGTTGGTCACAGATACCTTAAAAACAGTGGGCCTCACAATGGGCCTCAGGATCTCTTCACAGTATTACTGTGCATTCAAATTACCATCAATAAAATGAAATAGTGTTCGTTGTCCGTAGCTTATGCCTGCCCATACCATATCCCCACTGCCACCATGGGGCACTCTGTTCACATTGTTGACATGAGCAAACAGCTCGCCCACACAACGCCATAAATGTGGTCTGCGGTTGTGAGGCCGGTAGGACATACTGCAAAATCTCTAAAACGACGATGAAAAAAATCAACATCTGGCAACAGCTCTGGTGGACATTCCTGCAGTCAGCATGCTAATTGCACACTCCCTCAACTTGAGACATCTGTGACATTGTGTTTTGTGACAAAACTGCACATTGCGTGTATGGGACATTTCTGGGATCTTTTATTTCAGCTCATGAAACATGGGACTAACACTTTACAAGTTGTGTTTTTATATATTTTTTCAGTAATGATTATGATGGTCATAATGCTCTTTGACAGGGTCATAAGCAAGCATAGTGGTGGGGCTGGCTGCATCATGTTATGAGTATGCTTGTCATTGGCAAGGACTAGGGAATTTTTTATGTTAAAAAGAAACAGAATTTTTTTCATCCTAGAGGAAAACCTGGTCCAGTCTGCTTTCCAACAGACACTGGGAGACCGTCACCTTTCAGCAGGAGAATAACCTAAAACAAATATACACTGGAGTGTACACTGGAGGCCAAATATACACTGGAGTTGCTTACCAAGACAACGTTGAATGTTCCTGAGTGGTCTAGTTTCAGTTTTGACTTAAATCGGCTTGAATATCTATGGCAAGACTTGAAAATGGCTGTCTAGCAATGATCAACAACCAACTTGACAGAGCTTGAAGAATTGTAATAATAGAATAATGTGCAAAGCTCTTAGACTTACCCAGAAATAGTCACAGCTGTAATCTCTGCCAAAGGTGATTCAAACATGTATTGACTCAGGGGGTTGAATACTCTAATCAAGACATGTTTTATTTTTTTTTATATACAAATATTATAATTTTACGTCTACTTTCACATTTAGTATTTTGTGTAGATCGTTGACAAAAAAATGACAATGAAATCAATTTTAATCCCACTTTGTAACACAGCAAAATGTGGAAAAAGTCAAGGGGTCATACTTGAACAAAAAGTTTACGTTTTAAACTTTTTCTAATGTTCGTATATGGACCCCATATCACCCTGATATTACTATAACACTCATTAGATTCTAATCTTCATTGCTGGATGTTTCATGATTGTGGTCAGTCAGTTGAAACAATTTAATAGAATTCCAAGGATATCTATTAGCCGAGCCATGCCTGTTACTCAATGTGTTATAAGTCAGCTCTATGTCTGTTTGCTCTGTAAAAGTGGTTCTGACTAAAAGCTTGCATATTGTTGTTTTACTCAAAGAATCTTGTGAACAACGCAGATTTGAGGAGGGGATGCTTATTATGTTATCCAATTTGACATATTGTCCTCTCTTTACAGGCACAACATCAAGAGCATCTCCTCAACAGTCAGCTGGCGGTCCTCATCTGACAGTTCACTACCGCCCCCCTCTGGTGAGTTTGTTACCGCTGAATCTATTTCACATGTTCATATTTTTCTTTGATTCATTTGAGTTCCTATAAGATTATTTGAATGTCTTAATTTCTCAACATTTTAATGAATACGAAACAAACACAACACAATGAAATACAAATAGGCAGTTCCTTGGCCACCTATATAAAGTAATGACCTTGACCTATAAAGATTATCCTTACTTTTTATATTTAATATAGCATTTGTAAAAAAAACAAAAACATTAAAAGTATATTTTCTGTGTTGTACTGAAGGACATGTGTTTTTGTTACAAAGGTTAGTACTAGAGGGTGAAAAGGTGAAATCATCAAATATTTCAGAGAGATTTACTCACCTCATCACATTGATAGAGGGTCTTCAATGGGTCTTCTTTGTGATGTCACACACTGTCATGTGATATGCTTTAAAATAGCTTTTTATCTTTGTTATACTGAATGACATTGATGAAGCGTAAAAGTCCGGACAAAAGTTATTCAAGTTTTAAAATATTTTTTCGATACAGTATGTCGCCCATTACTCTATATATTGTTGCAAACACTAACACACACGAAATAAGATGGCGCCGACAAAGATGGTCACTCGCTTCAAGTCCTTAGGAAACTATGCAGTCATTTTGTTTTTTATGTATTATTTCTTACATTGTTAGCCCAGAAAATCTCAAGTGTTATTACATACAGCCGGGAAGAACTATCAGATATAAGAGCGACATCAATTTACCTACATTACGACCAGGAATACGCCTTTCCCGAAGCAGATCCTTTGTTCGGCCCTCCATCTTGGACATTGGATCTAATCCCAGAGGCCGACCCAAAACAACGTCGTCGCTGCAGGAGAGGCAGACTGAGCGGCCTCCTGGTTAGACTTGGAAGGCGAGCACACCACCGACCGCTTCCGAGCAGATTAGTCGCCAATGTCCAGTCTAGACAACAAGGTGGATGAAATTAGGGCATCAGTTGCCTTCCAGAGAAACAGCAGAGATTTTAACATTCTCTGTTTCACGGAAACATGGCGCTCTTGAAATATGTTGTCAGAGTCGGTACAGCCACCAGGTTTCTTCATGTATCACGCCGACAGAAACAAACACTGTCTGGTAAGAAGAAGGTCGGGGATGTATGCCTCATGATTAACAACGCATGGCGTAACAATAACAACATACAGGAACTAAAGTTATTTTGTTCAACTGACCTAGAATTCCTTAAAATCAAATTCCGACTGCATTATCTCCCAAGAGAATTCTCTTTGATTATAGTCACAGCCATGTATATCCCCCCAAGCAGATACCTCGACAGCCCTGAAAGATCTTCACTGGACTCTATGTAAACTGGAAACCATATATCCTGAGGCTGCATTTGTTGTGGGGATTTTAACAAAGCTTATTTGAGAACAAGGCTTTCTAAATTCTACCAGCACATTGACTGTAGTACCCACTCGAGCAAAACACTGGACAACTGCTACTCTAACTTCCGTGATACATACAAGGCCCTCCCCCACCCTCCCTTCGGCAAATCCAACCACGACTCCATCTTGCTCGTACCGTCCAATAGGCAGAACCTCAAACAGGATGTACCCGTGACGAGAACTATTCATCGCTGGTCTGACCAATTGGAATCCACACGTCAAGATTGTTTTGATCACGTGGGCTGGAAAATGCTCCGGGAAGCCACGGACAATGACATCGATTTATACGCCGACACGGTGAGCGAATTTATTAGGAAGTGCATTGGAGATGTTGTACCCACTGTGACTATTAAAACCTACCCCAATCAGAAACCGTGGATAGACGGCGGCATTCGCGCAAAACTGAAAGCGCGAACCACCGCATTCAACTATGGAAAGAGATTGGGGAATATGGCCGAATATAAACAGTGTGGTTATTCTCTCCGCAAGGCAATCAAACAAGCGAAACGTCGGTATAGGAACAAAATGGAGTCGCAGTTCAACGGCCCAGACACAAGACGTATGTAGCAGAGGCAATCTACAGGCAATTACGGACTAAAAATAGAAAACCAGCTACGTCACAGACACCGACGTCTTGCTTCCAGACAAGCTAAACACCTTCTTTGCCCGCTTTGAGGATAACAGTGCCACCGACTCGGCCCGCTACCGTGGCCGACGTAAGACATTTAAATGTGTTTACCCTCGGAAGGCTGCTGGCCGAGATTCATATTTCATCCCTTTACTTTTGTGTGTATAAGGTAGTTGCTGTGAATTTGTTATATTACTTGTTAGATATTACTGCACGGTCAGAACTAGAAGCACAAGCATTTTGCTACACTCGCATTAACATCTGCTAACCATGTGTATGCGACCAAATGTTATTTTATTTGAATTATGCTATGGGTGTTCATTTATATTTTTACGATGAATTTCTACATTTTAAAAACACTTTTGTCATTAGAATTTTAAACTATTTTAAGGTATTTCAAGGAACATTATCTTTATACTGTAGATGCCATTGTCTAATAAGGAGAGAGCTGCATGGCACAGACTAAAGATTAACGCAGATCCAATTGCTAGGGAGGAAAGACTAGCCAGAAGAAAAGCAAGGTATTGTTTTCATGGCTTCATGCTACTGTCAGCAACAGAATAGGATATAATAGGATATAAAGCTGGGTGGATAACACTTAACATTAAGTTGCGCTATTACACTGTAGTTAATATTTTATTGCGCTGCAGTTAAGGTATAAATGATTAATTATATTAGTTAATATAATATTACACACATACACAAATATGGATTAAAAATGCATTATGAATTATATTAGTTAAATGCTGCTTCACATTTGGGGCACTTTATGAAAAATTGAGACTGTACAAGTTTGAATTGATGGGCGTTTTATCTATCTATTTTGTGTAGGTATTTTGAAATTGCATTTGTGTACCTGCATTGAATAGAAATTTACCAGTTACAGTGTAACAATGCATAATACTTAACTATCATGTAATAATGCAACTTAATGCAATATAAAGTGTTTGCCGCAGGCTCAAATTACAGTAAAGTGATTATTATTAACATTAGCAGTGAAATAGTAACAAAACATGTTTGGGAGAGGGAGTTGATTTAACTTTGATTAAATGTTATCATTGTATAGCCTACTAATAACATTTAATGGCTGTGAGAAGTCCCACGGAAAATATGCACTCGATTGGGTTGGTGGTTCGGTTAAACGTTGTGCAGATGAGTTTGTCAAACTGGGCGGTGACCTCCAGAGCCCAAAGGAGCTCTACACCATGCTGGAGAAAAGGCAGTCAAGCGTAAAGTACTTCTGGATTGCTGATGATGAGATGAACCGATTTTGATGAAGCACTTCCAAATGAGTTGCCAGCTGTCAAATGAACCTTAACAATCCACCAGATCATCGCAGAGGAACCTGGAAAGATCCCACATCGGGAGGTGTCCTGCTTCTGCTCCCGAGCAGGTATCTCCTGTGAGTGCAATGCTCCAACAAAGGTGGACTTTCAGAACCAAATGCAGAAGCAGAAGACAACCTGTCCACAATGGTGAAACCACCAGAGGACTTAAAAGGAAAGTTCATAATAGTCAATTACGATTACCAGCCATTTGTTGGCCAAGTTTTGAAGGTTGTGGGAGAGGAGATGGAAATCAGTTGCATGCAATAAGCAGCTGAAAGAAATAATTAATTGCGTGGCCCCAAGTTAAGGACATCACATACTACTTCAAGTCGGATGTCCAAGCGGTAATCTCCGAACCAAAGCCGTGTACTATAAAACGAAGGAATTCAAAACTCTGCAACTCTGACTGGCAAAAGTTTACAGAGCTTTATTAGTCCAAATTCCAAGTTACACACCAGTTAGGCTACAGAATACTACATAGGCCTACACAAGAAAACGACATACACAAGCAATCTAAAAAGAAATCCATGTTTTAAAGATGTTATTGAATGATGAGTTCAGTTTGAGAACGTTGATGAGTTCCATTTGATGTTCAAACAATGGATTTGGTTAATATTCTGATGTTCAGAATACAGAAATGTTTTGTTTTGATGTTGGTGGAATAATTGTTTATGCATTTTTTTTCAAATGCCTGATGTAATGTCATGGCATTACTTTGAGAAAGATATCCACTGTTTCATGAGGATTTTAAGCAAAACTAGTTTTTCCCCCAATGTTTATGGAATGTTTTTTAATTAATGCTTTGTTTGAAATGTTCAATGCTGATTTAATCCTATGTGAATGAAATTGTACCTCATGTGTCAGTTAAACTATGTTGTATAGTAAAACCCATTTTCTTTA
The DNA here is from genome assembly GCF_045679555.1 of Salvelinus alpinus. Lineage (NCBI taxonomy): Eukaryota > Metazoa > Chordata > Actinopteri > Salmoniformes > Salmonidae > Salvelinus > Salvelinus alpinus. The sequence goes on from NC_092087.1 coordinate 79,038,393, forward strand.
TGTGTGTGGCGTATGGGTCATTTCTCTCTCTCTCTAGTATGGAAGAGATTTAAGTTCAGCTAGCCTGCACATTTTAAACATCTTATCCTGTTTTTTACAGTTTTATAACAAAAAATACCTAAAAGAAAAATACTATTGCTGCTACTAATAATAGTTCATAGGATCATCACATTTAATCAATATTTGTGGGCCGTAGTGATGTGTTATTCAGGGTAACAGAATATTGTCATACAGTATAACACCAGTATTTTATTAAAATACAATAACTTGCTTTTATTGATTCAGAGACAAAAACAAATCTCAAAGGATGAAGTGAAAGATATTTTCATAGATTTTAGAATTCTTTTCATTGTAAGGCAGGAAGTTTTGTAGAAAAAACCTTCAACAAATTGAGTTGTACCCGTGACACATCAAATATGTGGTATTCAAAATAAAAGAATGTCATTTTCTCTGGGTAGTTATATTTCTGCCAGTCTAAGCATTGATATATAACCTTGTGATTATGGGGAAAAAAACTGTGTTATACTGAATCACATTTTACTAGGGTACGTTCATATTAATTATTGGCTTTATTTTTGAATATAAATAATATAAGGGCATAGGTGACACTCCAATGACCAATAAAAATAATTTTAGGGAATTGTAATTGCTGTTTTATTTTTTTGCTACTTTGAAAACCTTAAGTCTTTGACCTATATATTTGTATTTTTCGAAAGCTATACATTTGTGATATGTTTTCCTGCATATTTCTTGCCCTAATTCATTTCCATCTCCTCTCGTTTCCCTCCCAGGACTCCCCATCCAAAGCACGCATGGGAAACAATACCACTCCAACCAAGCCCCCCCCTGTCACCCTGCCCCCGTTACCCTTGGCTCCCCTGCCTCCCGGCCGGCTACCCATGGAGGCCAACCAGACCACGCCCCCCCAGCAGCCCCAGCTGAAGTTGGCCAGGGTACAAAACCAGAATGGCATCGTCCTGTCCTGGTGCGTGGCAGAGACTGACCTGACCTGTGCAGGGGTGGAAAGCTACCACCTGTACGCATACCACCAGGACAACGCTGGGTCGGTCGGTAATGGCCCTGGAGCGGGGCAGCACTGGAAGAAGATTGGGGAGGTGAAGGCACTGCCACTGCCCATGGCCTGTACCCTCACCCAATTCGTCTCTGGATCTACGTATTACTTTGCTGTCCGGGCCCGGGATGTGTACGGGCGCTTCGGGACTTTCTGTGAGCCGCAGTGCACTGACGTCATCAGTGCGACGACTCCTAGCTGAGCCAACCAGGAATGGAAAAGGCATTTCATGTGACAGGAAGTTGATAGCATTCCACCTGCTTATTTTTTAAGGTGTTCTGGAGGACCCTGACTGAGATTGCTTTAGTGTTAACACTTGTGAACGTACACAAACACACACCATGAGAAAACACCTAAATGTACACTGTTGGACTCCAGACTACTCTGATTGGAGAAAGGATATGGCAACGGTTATCGTTGTGCCTATCGTTGTATATTCTTTGTGAGTTAAGCTATTGTACATAAGTGAATTGTTCCCCATGGCAGGTCAGATATTTATATGTTGACTTCTGTTACCCTTGTCCAGATGTTTTTATTATAATTTTTTTTTGTTGGCTTTATAAAAAACTAAGTGAAAGAAAATACATTTTAACGTTCACAGAAATTGCACAGGAATGCAAAATCGGTGTTAGAACTTAAATGATGTTAGAACGATGATAGTTATTTTGTATGTATTGTCTGGTAACCAGACTTAATAGGAATGACAAATTCAATAAAACGTTTTATTGGAAAGTTTACAAGTGTTTAATCTGTGAGATTAATTTTGTTTGGCTATGGGGACAGCTGTGTAAACATAGGCTATCTTGTTGTCTGTTTTACATGTGACCCATATCAGATTTGCTCGTTCTCACTGATGTAGCCTCTGAAATAGCCCGCAGACGCAATGCTCATTTACTGCCACAGTTTCTTTACATTTTTGGGTGATTGTCTTGTCAGCATTGAAATTGTATATGAATTGAGAATCACATACGAATGTGGTAAGAATCGGAACAGATTCCATGTTTTTGCTGATGTTTACACAATTGGGAAAGGTCAGATATGAATCGGATATGTCCATACATAAGAATTTGTTGTGTAAACAAGGCAGATAACAAGGCAGATTTCATGGCTGCGTTTAAACAGGCAGCCCAATTGTGTCAAAATCCTGATCTGATTGGTAAAAAAAAACTTTTAGTGGAAAAATATCAGAATTGGTCTGCCTGTGTAAACGCAGCCATGGAATCTGATCTTTTGACTTCCAATTTATACCACCTCTATATGTGGATCTCAATCCTGATACAAACCATATGCGACCTCTGTCTGGACGCTCAGTTTCTTTTGATCTGAAGTGTTATTTTTTGCACATGACCTGCTATTATCATGACAACCACCCCAAAATGTAAAGGAACAGTGACAGGAAATGAGCATTGCATCTGTGTGCTATCCGGGATCCTTGGGACTACTTCAGAGGCTACATCAGTTTGAATGCTCAAATCAGATGTGGGTCACATGTAAAACTGAGTGGACAAAAAGAAAAACGATTGGATGTAGAAGGAAAGTCAGATTTGGGTTTTTAGAGTGGCTGTTTAAACACAGCCTTCGTGTCATAGCTTTATGTAGTGTACTGAAGTAGTCTTTGATTGCTTTTATTACAGACTATTATGCAGTCAATTGATTCAGTATTAGTCAATGTTGCAAGGAATTACTTGCATTGCAGACCACTTCATGTTTCTTTCTCTCCAGCCAACAATCTGACATTAGGCTACCCAATCTTATGGCACCTGGAGGTACTTTTATAGAAGATTCCTGTCAGCAGCTGAAGAGATCCGGAGGGTGGCAGCCATTCAGAAACGCACCAATAAAGCTGTCATTATCCAACACTGACACCAGCTTCCATGACCATCCCTCTCCACACATGATCTACAAGAGTGGCACTTAAGGTATGAAAGGCTGACACTTGTGTGTTTCCCCCCTATTGTCCTGTATATGAACATGTGCTATGAATAAAGCACTGCACAACGTGAGGATGTTCTATTCCAGAAGCATGATAAGATTCCACAGCTGGTGCTTTGTAGTGCTCAAAGAATTCTCAGACAAGCTGTGAAGTAGAGAGGTCAGGAATAAGGTGTTTATTAGGTTTTATATTTGTAAGCCTAGCTGTCTTTAGTAGGTATTTAACATAGAGATAGATAGAGGACTCATCTTTATATCTGTGCCATTATAGCATCTGTGACAGCATGGGCAGAGCCATTGAGGCAACAACCCATAGGAATCCCCACCCAGTTGACTACTTTGACTACTTTAAGATGGTAGAAGCCCTCAATGGCGGTGCCCATGCTAAAATAGCCTTTTGGCCACTAGAGACCTCTATCTTTCTCTATGGGCATTTACCCCCTCCATCACAGCTTTTATGTCTATAGTCCATCCATAGGTTAGTTAGCCTACACAATCACAGTCCATAGCATATGACTAAGCTCAGCTGGGATAATCTGGCAAATAAAGGTAGCATAGAGTATATTTACACAGGAAGCCCAATTCTGATATTTTGCCCAATTATTGGCAAAAGATATGATCTGATTGGTCAAAAGACCAATTAGTGTCAAATGATCAGAATTGGATGGAGATCCATCTTAAAATGGCAAGAGGAAAAATGAGTCAATTACATAGGAAAATCTTGACCTACATTTTGACTGCAATCTTCTTCAAAGCTAAACTGTCAGAATTCCTGCCATGATGAGCCTACTAAGTCAAACAGCAAAAGCACAAAGCACTTTTAGATTGATTCCACACAAGCTTCAAAATTGTGCTTGAGAGCTTACGGATGTTGTAGTAAATGGATTCAGAAAACCTAATAATGACATTGTTTTAATTTCCCTTCGTCAACATCTTCAGTAAATATAGCTAGGTAAGTTAGTATTTCCATGATACTGGTGAGTTTACCTCGTTTACTGCATGTGTAGAGCACACGTTTACAGAAGTATTTAATCTATTTCGCCTTTTGAACTTGCTAGCATATCTTCCATATTTCCAAAATATTTTTATAATACAGTCCATGAGTACAGAAAAACACTAGCCTATTGTTGTCATTTTTACCTTGTGGTTTGACTTTTATTTCCAAGAGAGGAAGTCCAAATGATAGTGAGTTCTCACCATTTAGACCCATAGGCTACTTTGCCATGTCCACAATCTCACTCCGAATTGTCAATGTTGTTCATCAAATGTTTTATTTATTTATTGAAACAGAGGCGTCTTGCCCATAGAGGGCACAGGGGCACGTGCCCCCTCAGATTTTTCCTCTTTTAAAACGTTTCAATAAAAAAATGTATACAAATATGTTTTTGTTTATTTCGTTGTTGTTGTTTCTCTGTAATACTGCCAGCCACCTAGCAATTTTATGAAGATGGCTTTAGCTAGCCCAGATAAGTCCCCAATCTCTCAACCTCATAACCAGCTACCAAGAAGCCATTTCAGGCTATCAATCGAGTTAGAGTAACTAGCTTGTCTAACTATCTTAGCTGGCAAGCCTGCTGGCAAGGTTGGTAGACTTTAGAAAAGGAAGCCATTACTAAATGTAATGAATAAGACTCAATCTTTTACGCAGATTTTATCAGAATATGCAGAAAAGCATATTTAGTTTCTTAAAAAAAAAATCACCACCAGTCAGGAGGATACAGACAGCTCAGGAGTTATGCTTAGATATACAGAAAAATATACATATATTTTTTTTTACATAGAATTAAGCATAATGATTATGGCTCTAGATTGCAGGAAAATGCTTTTTCAGGTGTTAGAAGCAGCCTTCCTCACGTACTTTGTGCCCACACAGATTTTTAGGGGTGCATGACGCCCCTAAACACGATGTTAGTTTAAAAAAAATGTCAGGTAGCAGATGTTCATTATTGACAATAGGGGGAGCCATTCTCCTTATTATATTATATTTTCCTAGACATTTGTTGCAAATGAGAACCTGCATCCCTTTAATTCAAAATCCTATAGAGGGACCCACTTCCACACACCTCTCTCCCTCTCCCCCCTCTCTGGTAGAGTAGGGGGTGGACAGCGAGTCAGTGCACTTTGAGTTCTACGTTCTAAGGCAGATGGAGGTGCCAGTTGTACGTTCTCTCTAGCTCTGGGTAGTACCTCACCATGCCGCCTGTTTGACACGTTTAACAGTTGTCCTGGAGAAGGCTTTACATCTTAAATAACCGGAAGGCTCCTGTTTTTGGCGGAAAAGGAAGAGATGAAGAAGATTTGTAACAGTTGGAGAAATTACTGATAACCCTCCTCTCAGCTCACACAAACCGCCAAAACGGAAGGCTTTGGAGTATTCAATTTTTTCTTTCGTTGTATGTTTTTTCTCTTCCTTATCGTGGTGCTGGGAGGTGCTTCATCTTTTCATATATTCGCTCTCTCCATCATTTGCCTCCTCATTTATTTCTCCATCTACCTGCTGTACAATTTCCTCTATTTATGAGTGAGAGAGAGAGGAGGGGGAGTTTTTATTTTTTATTTTGGGACTTTTTTTCTTTCCCTTGTCTCTTTCCTCTCTCCCTCCTCACCATTCCATCCCTTTCGATCCTTATTCCTTTCCTTCTCTCCTCTACCCTTTTCCACCAGTTCTCCACAGCACATTCCTCTCCCTCTCTTTCTCTGTCTTTAAACTCAGATGTAAATTAACGTGGACTGAATTTTTTAAAGAAAGAGACAACTAAACAACAACTCTTCTTCAATGACTCCTTTTCCCCCATTTTCCTTCTCTTCCTCCTCTGGTCCTTCCTCACCCACATCCTATGCATCACAATTTTGCGGGATTCTTAAATTGGTAACTCTAGGTAGGTTTACTATTGTTTAGTGTCTGTCTATCTGTCTGTCTGTGTGTGTATTTGTGTGTGCTTTACGTATACATAAAACACACATACACACACACTCACACACTAAACTATGGCGAAAAGGAGAGAGATTATATCTGGTACTCATAGTCAGTTGATGTTGGTCTCACAAATCTCCCATGCCCAGTCAGTTCAGTCAAAATTCATCCATTTTTAATTGTTGTCTTTGAGGAATACAGTTATCTATCTTGGCGTTTTCTCTGTCTCGCCTTATGCATTGCATTTCTCATATGTACCTGATGCCATTTTGAGTCTTAATTGGAACATTAGCACAAAATGATTACGTTTTGCCTGAAGTTTTGACTTGTGATTTAGCAAACTGTGTATTTGGACAGTAAACTTGAAAACTTGAAAACTGCCAGTGTTGGGTAAGGTATTATTGGACCCCTAGGGTTATTTCTGGTTGTTTGACATATCACGGTTAATGCTTGATTTTCAATTTCTTTCATTCAGCTGGTCCTTCACCTGTATTTAGCTTTCTCAAAAGTAATAAACGTCCCATACCAATTTTCATTTTAGTATTCAATTCCATTTGTTCCTGCATCTTTCATTTAGCGGCCCCTCCTTATTTCGGTTTTATGTTTTTTCAACTAGAATGGACAATTCTCCATTAATTGTCTGTGAAGCTGTTTCTTCCCCTTCCTTGTATTTCACCTCTCTTGTATCTCAAAAGGCACGTAAATCAGGAAAGACTTCCGGGCTTAGTTGTTGAAAAGTAGATTAGAAAGCTTGTAAAGCCTTGGCTTGCGACACATCTGAAGACCGCTGTTCACAGTGTGTGTGTAGGTTTGAAATAGTGACAGACTGATAGACAGATAAGAATAGAAATCAGTAGGAGAAGAATGTTGTTCATCTCATTGCTCTCCATCTCCCTCTGTCAAATTCCGCTCTTTTTTTATGATGGTTCTTCTCAGCGTCTGAGTTGTATGTCTTATGGGAGGTCCCTTTTCAATCATCAGCATCACCAGTTCATCCAAAATAAGTTATTAATGTAGCACACACACACACACACACACACACACACACACACACACACACACACACACACACACACACACACACACACACACACACACACACACACAGTTTATGACAAACAATTTCAATCAATAGCATTTACATCTTCAACTTTTGTCTTTTTTCTTCTTCTTGTGGATTGAAAAGGGGGTTCAATTCAAACAAACACCCCATGTTTATTGCTTTGAGCGGGATCACCATGAAGGACTAAGGAACCCACACCACATTTTGTGTTTTCAAGTGGCAGCTCTGTCTTTACTGTTGTCCCACTCCTCTGATCACCACTAAATTAATAATGAGTTACAGACAAGAGTTAAATAGGTGAGTAGTGGATTGAACTGTGTGTGTGTACGTGCCTCTGCTTGCATGTATGGTGTGTGTGCTTGCAGGCGTGTGAGAGAGAGTATAAGTGTGTGTGTGTGTGTGTGTGTGTGTGTGTGTGTGTGTGTGTGTGTGTGTGTGTGTGTGTGTGTGTGTGTGTGTGTGTGTGTGTGTGTGTGTGTGTGTGTGTGTGTGTGTGTGTGCACTAGCATGTAGGGTTGTCTGTGTGTGTTATTCCGGATGAACTTTGATTAGTAGGTTGCGTTCTAAAGCGGTGTACAGTATCTAGATCTCTCTCTGTCCTTTTAGATCTATCCTCACCACACTGTCTATTCACAGCTTCTGATCTTAATTAGTGTTCTATACATTTACCCTCTACATGAACTGTACTGTATAGAACAGCTCATTGTGTTGCCCAACTGGTGGCCTGCAGGCCAAATTTGGCCCGGGGGTGGTTTTATTTGGCCCCCCAAGTTTTTGGAGCAAAAACACATAAAAGACTGTAAAAACACCAGGAAATTATCTCTAAGTGACTTGAATTTTGGAATGCATTTCCCACGCATAGAGAGACACGTGATCATATATAAATGTAAGCAAGGTTTGAAATTATTATGTTTTAGTCAAATATTATATCTGTTTGGGCTTCTTGCGGTCCATTTGCTGTCTAGGAATGATTTGTAATTATGTTCCAGCACCGACCATCCGCTCAAGAATCGTCCCGCGGCTGAATCTAGTTGATGATCACTGATGTAGTCTTTAGGCCCCTCCCCTCCTCTCCTCTCTCCATCTAAACACATTGTTTTGTGTCTATATATAACTCACTCAATTAGTACATCCAATCAAATGTTATTGGTCAGATACACAGTAGCCTACAATACAGAGTGACACTTTTCATGTATAGATATAGGATCCTAATTTGATCACTTTTGTTGCAGAGAAATATTGAGCTTTGTGATTTACATCAATTCACTGAAAACCCACACTAACACAAAGTTATATAAACACTATTGTACTTTTCATGTAGCCTGCTTTTGGCCAGTTTAATAACCTAACCACCGATCAAGCAACATTATGGACTGAATGTTCAAATCCTGTTGCTACAGGATTATTCTGCTGTGGCAATATAGGTCAAATTAAGATCCCTGGTCTAGTATGGCTGCATTGTCTTGTTGGTTTTGATGTATTTATCTTCATAGGGCACGATTCTGACCCGAGTTAAGTGCGTGTAAATTAACGTAATTCCCTTTTTATGTACCTTTCTCTCTATTAAGCATGAGAATAGTGTGCTATTCACCTGCCATTCATTTTGGACGGAGATGGAATACATGAAGGTATAGCAGAGGTGTCTACAGATACACCGTATTCTGACCTTGATTTAATCCCCTAATAATTCCACCACCTTTACGCATAAGGAAACCATGAATAAGGTCCAGTGAACCTATCGGTTCCAAGTGGAAAAAGCATCTACTTCATTTTTCCCCGATATAAATAACACCATTCTTCATGCGCTGTAATTTACAATTTGATAAGATCTATTGATAAGAGCTACGTACAGTGCATTCAGGGTGCCCCGTGTTGCGCAGCGGTCTAAGGCACTGCATCTCAGTGATAGAGGCCTTCACTACAGACCCTGGTTCAATTCCAGTCTGTATCACAACCGGCCGTGATTGGGAGTCCCATAGTGCGGCACACAATTGGCCCAGCGTCGTCCGGGTCAGGGTGTGGCGCAGGCCGTCATTGTAAATAAGAATCTGTTCTTAACTGACTTGAAAAGTTAAATAAAGGTAACAAACAAAAAAACGCACTCAGACCCTTTGACTTTTTCCACATTTTGTTAAATTACAGCCTTATTCTAAAATAGTTGTTTTCCCCCTCATCAATCTACACACAATACTGCATAATGACAATGCAAAAACAGTTTTTTATAATAATAATAATAAAAAAATAAGGCTGTAACGTAACTGTGCTGCTACCATGTTGTGTTGCTACCATGTTGTTGTCATGTTGTGTTGCTACCATGCTGTGTTGTCATGTGTTGCTGCCGTGCTATGTTGTTGTCTTGGGTCTCTCTTTATGTAGTGTTGTGTTGTCTCTCTTGTCGTGATGTGTGTTTTGTCTTCTATTTAAAAAAAATTATCCTAGCCCCCGTCCCCGCAGGAGGCCTTTTGCCTTTTGGTAGGCCATCATTGTAAATAAGAATATGTCTTTAACTTACTTGCCTAGTTAAATAAAAGTTGAATAAGATAAATAAATAACTAAATGTGGAAAAAGTCAAGGGGTCTGACTGATAGATTTTCAGGCAAATTTCTATAATGTAAAATATTAGCCACTATCATTATCGCCTTTCAGTAAGCCGAATAACAGCACATATTCAACTGCCAATTTACTGTTAGTTCCCTTCAGCTGGTATAGCCTACATTATCATTTCATTTAATTACGTTGTTTTGTTTACCTACATTTGAATCCTCTGTAAATGATGTCACAGCTTTTTGGTTGTTGCTGAGGGTCATTAGTAACAGTTAATATATATATATATATATATATATATAGTACCAGTCAAAGGTTTGGACACACCTACTCATTCAAGGGTTTTTCTTTATTTTTTACTATTTTCTACATTGTAGAATAATAGTGAAGACATCAAAACAATGAAATAACATAGTTGGTTTGGGATAAGTTGCACTGCAGAGTGAAGGAAAAGCAGCCAACAAGTACTCAACATATGTGGGAACTCCTCCAATACTTTTGGAAAAGCATTCCAGGTGAAGCTGGTTGAGAAAATGGAACCTTTATTTAACTAGGCAAGTCAGTTAAGAACAAATTCTTATTTACATTGACGGCCTACAAACCTGGATGACGCTGGGGACAATTGTGTGCCGCTTTATGGGACTCCCAATCACGGACGGTTGTGATACAGCCTGGATTTGAACTAGGATGTCTGTAGTGATGCCTCAAGCACTGAGATGCAGTGCCTTAGACCGCTGTGCCACTCGGGACCCCTAAAAGAATGCCAAGAGTGTGCAAAGTTGTCATCAAGGCAAAGGATGGCTACTTTGAAGAATCTTAAATATAAAATATATTTTGAATTGTTTAACACTTTTTTGGTTACTACATGATTCCATATGTATTATTTCATAGTTTTGATGTCTTCACTATTATTCTACAATGTAGAAAATAGTTAAAATAAAGAAAAACCCTTGAATGAGTAGGTGTGTCCAAACTTTTGACTGGTTCTGTATATAATAAAAGACATTTAAATCTACCAATTGCATATATTTAGATGGCTTTCTTTCATTGATTCCTAATATTCTAAACCCGTTCGATATATTCTGTTGTGTCCGTAAACAAAATTCAAACTAAAAACCACACCATATTTAAAGGGATGGCTTAAGATAAATGTACTGACAACCGTATTGAATAAAAACTATACAAGAAACTCTGTTGGCCAACAAGTGGGAGAGTTTCAGCAGTTGAATTACATTTATTGAGTGTCCGCAAGGGAACCACGCCTGCAAAGCCCGTTACGCACCTTCATAAGGTAAGTCTGAATACCAAGTGCGTAGGAAAGGCGTGCTTAAAAAAGGCGTAATTTCCTAAGTCTGAATCGGGCCCATATAGCCTAGCCTATATCTGTTAAGTACAATACAGAGTGTACAGGTCATTTGAGTGTCCTTTTGCAATTTGGTCCATTATGGCTTGTTTCGATTTGGTTTTAATTCAGTATCTCTATTTTATTATGATATTTTCAGATATTTAGCTATATTTCCTCCCATGTTTCACCTTACATTCAACTGTCTGTGTGATGAATCTGTTTAAATGAGTGATACCGTGAATCACACACCAGCCAGGGCGTGCTTGGTCCTCTTTGATGCCCCCTAAGTGTTTATTTCAGGCTGCATCATAGGATTCCCGTGGTGGTTCACTGTAGGCTTGAGTGTCCTAATGCTGTTTGTTGTTATTCTTTTCAATAGAAAGATGACAGGCACTACCCCATATGCCTATTAGTAATTTCTGAGAAATTCACTTAAGCTTCTAATGGAAATGGGGTCTAAAATGGAGGTTGTTCATGGTGAAAACTGTGCTTGTGAATGTAATTCATATTCCCACAAAATGTGAAATTCTTGGCTTCCTTTGGGTATTTTGACATTAGAGGCGGTATATAAAACTGCCACAGCTCCTACTTAGTCATTACCTAAGACCTAAGTATTGATCAACTAACTTTCATGTTATCTACAATTTTACAAAATGTCATATAGTATCAAATCGGATTCTTATCTTAAGTGGTTGAAGTCAATCGGTTGCAAAGTTTAAGTCAATGTCAGATGTTAGTGGATGTGAGATATCATTTTAAGTCTAGACTTTCCTTTACGACGGCCTTGGATTAAGCTTTTTTTAACTAATTCTCCATCTTTGTCCTCCATCTCAATCATTAGAGTAAAAGTAGTCTCTCAAAGTTTCATCGCGTTGATGTTAATTGAGTATAGTGTACTGTCGACCCAAGCAGTCTGAATGATTTAGGTAGGCTTTTAAACCAGCACAGTGAGGAGGGATGTCACTACGCTAGGAGAGTGAGCTCTTATTACTATTTATAATACACAATGTTCCTTCCAGGTACATTTTTTGACAATGTCTCCGTCTCAAATGGCACCCTGTTCCCTATATAGTACACTACTTCTGATGAGGGCCCACAGGGGTTTGGCCGAAAGTAGTACACTATATAGGTGATAGGGTGCCATTCGGGACTCAGACAATGTCTTCCTGTCTCTAACTCACAAAGGGCATCCATCCACCCCTCCATCTCAGTTATAAAGGATTAATGCTATAACAAAGCTGTGACGCATGGTGAGATTATGTTGCTACATTTGAGAGACATGGCTAGCCTATACGTTCAATTTGTGACATTTTTGGTCAATTCTGTAAAGACATGATACTGGCTTGCATTTACTGTATGTAGGCTATAGACTTAGCACTTTTTATTGAGTCTCAAAGTGGTTTACATTGTATGGCAGTAACTCACATATTTCCTTTATCATATGCTATGCTTTCCATTTTTGAAGGGGGCAAAATTATGTAAATTATGTAAATTATGTAAATTATGTATTTAGCGAGGAGACTCCAATCTGCTGCCCTTTCCAGATAGATATTAATAATCAGTAGTTTTGTTTAATCCATTTTGCTTTCACCACACTATATCATATTGTATATTTCTGAATAATTTTCTTTGAAAGACGTTGTTTGATTGTAGTCAGGCTAGGGCAGGCCGGCCTACTTGCATGTGGTACAGTATTTAATTGCCGAAGTGTGCGTATGTTTCTTTGAGCCCAATACATCATTTGCAGTATTAATGTCATTTAAATACTACTGAAGGAGTTTGAGATAATTACAGTTGGAAAGACTCAGAGAGAAAGATGGGTTTTGGAAATAAAATGTGTTGAATACATAATTTATCACTCTGCCAGACAGGATAAAAATTCCTCACACAGTGATATCCTTTGACATTTTTCCCAGGGCTAAAATGTGTGTACACACACACACACACACACACACACACACACACACACACACACACACACACACACACACACTCTCTCTCTCTTCCTAGAGGGCAACATGGTAAAATTCAGCGGGGAAATGCAGGACACAACCCATCAACAAAAGTGGGAAGGGATGAAGGCACGAAGAGAACATGAGAGAATGATGCATATATTACACGGACAAGATCAGAGACTAGTGGGTGTTAGGCCAAAGTTACTTCTTGAATACTTATCATCAAAATTGGCAAAGTGCTTCCTATTTGTTTAACCCATTTTATATGTCTGTTGTGTATGGAACTTTTTCCAGAAATCTAATGTTGAATGTATTGAATGTTAGGCTCGAGTTAAATCTACCCGTTACAAACCTCGAATACTTAACGGTCCAATGTAGCCGTTTGTATCTCAATATTAAATCATTTATTGGTAGCAATCTAGTACCTTACTGTAATTGTTATGAATTAAAATAGCAAAAAACGAAACATAAATAGCTTTTTAGCAAATATACATTTCTCAAGCAAGAATTTTGCTAGGACTGTTATTGGCAGAGAGGTTTGGAACTCTTTTTCTTATTTGTCTATTAACTAATTTACTGCCTGGTGATAGGCAGGCCAAAACTCCATCCCACCAAAACAGACGGCCTTTCAAAAAGCTCTTACACTTAAAGGGCATTATTGTAATTGTCACAATTTCTCAGTATTATTCCAACCTCATAGTGTGGAAATATACATAAAACACAGGTTAATCAAGTTTTTGACTGCACTGGGCCTTTAACGTTTTACACATTTTGTATGTCTGTCAATGTAAGAAGTTGAATCCAACCACCAGCCAAAATGAACTAAGTACCATATTTATTTTGCACGCATTTTGTACTGTCTATATAATATGGAACTTTTATGATATGTGATAAGAAGATAAATCACACTGCATAATTGTGTGTTGGCCAAGAGCCAATCCATAAGTCAGAAAGGATTTGAATTCAGATTGTGAAGTGAAAGGTAAAAAGCTGTGTTAAAAGCCTTGAACCTCTGAAGCAATTGACTTGTGTATACAAACTACACAAAAGCATTCACCATTAAAAAGAGAAGCATTCACCTAACAGATAATGCCTGGTTATTGACCATCTCTCTATCTCCCTCCTCTCCTCTCTCCCCCAGTCTTGACAAAGACCCAACGTACAGACAGACGATGGTGACTAAATAAACGAGGGGAGCGACAGAAGAAACAGAAAAGGGGAAGGAGGAAGACACGCTCTAATCTCCGCATTGCCACGGCAACCGTTGTTCACACACACTCACACACGGAGTTGTCAGAGGAAACCTCGTCGTGCTGCATCATCCAGTGGAAGAAGACGGGAGGATGAGTCAGACGACAAGAGACGAATGAGAGAGCGCCTCGCCCCTCTCCATCTCTTTCTCCATTCGTCATTTCTCAAATCATTTTTTGAGTTCTCCTTACACACTCAAACTTGACACACGCACACTCGTTCAATCCAGGTGCTCATCCCTCACTCCATAAGCCCTCTTCACGTCTACTCCTCTCTGTACGGCTTCATCTGTTCATCCTTCCCTCCACCCGGTGCTATGAGAGGAGTAGTTGAGTCCCAGACCACACCACCATGCCAGGTCTGAAGAGTAGAGAGGAGATCTGGGCTGGCAATGTACAAGGTAGGACCCCCAAGGCCTTTTACGCTTGACCTTTTCTCTCTGATTCATAGATGCAGTCCATCAGTCTTAGGCCCAAAATTCAATCAAACCTGCAATGTTTATTACATTTACATTGTAGTCATTTAGCAGATGCTCTTATCCATTCATCTAAGCTAGCTAGGTGGGACAACCAGTACATTTTCCCCTTATAAAGTAGCGATCAGCAAAGTCAGAGCTGGTAAGGGGGAGGAGAAAAAGCCAAGTGCGAGTGTTAGTTCACGAAATGCATTTAAAAAACATATATAATTATGAAGTGTATTCGATAATAAACTATTATCCGTGAACATACACACTTGTTACTGTGAAAACTGGACGCATCCACCTATGAGCGGAATGTACCTGGTAGTAGTGGTGGTTTTTGAAGAAAAAGAGCTACTGCCTAAATATCACAATGCAGGTTCGATCGAAAGCCTTCCGTTTCTTTATGTGTGATACAATATCCATATGAGGCTGAATGTGTAACTGTCTGCCATTGAAATGGCTTATT